>NC_088303.1:607500-903725 GCF_032854445.1 Liolophura sinensis | reverse complement strand
AGGAGAACCTCCTCACACATAGAGCTCTCTCACTTATAGGCACAGCCAGGAGAACCCCCTTACACATAGAGCTCCCTCACACACAGCTCTCATTCATAGGCACACAGGAGAACCCCCTCACACAGCTTTCACTCATAGGCACACACGAGAATCCCTCACACACAGCTCTTATTCATAGGCACACACAGGAACCCCCTCACACATAAGGATCCCTCACACACAGCTCTCATTCATAGGCACGTATGAGAACCCCCTCACACACAGCTCTGATTCATAGGCACACACGAGAACCCTCTTACATATAAAGCTCTCTCACACATAGAGCTCCCTCACCACAGCTCTCATTCATAGCACACACAGGAATCCCCTCACACGAGAACTGTCTCACACACAGCACTCGTTCATAGGCACACACGAGAACCCCCTCACACCTAGAGCTCCCTCACACACAGCTCTTATTCATAGGCACACACGAGAACCCCCTCACACCTAGAGCTCCTCACACACAACTCTTATTCATAGGCACGTATGAGAATCCCCTCACACATAGGGCTCCCTCACACACAGCTCTTATTCATAGGCACACACGGGAACCCCCTCACACAGAGCTCCCTCACACACAGCTCTCATTCATAGGCACGTATGAGAACACCCTTACACATAGAGCTTTCTCACACACAGCTCTCGCTCATAGCACACAGGAGAACCCCCTCACACAGAAGGCTCCCTCACACACAGCTCTCATTCATAGGCACACAAGAGAACCCCCTTACATATAGAGCTCCCTCACACAGCTCTCATTCATGGGCACACACGGGAACCCCCTCACACATAGAGCTGTCTCACACACAGCTCTCGCTTGTAGGCACACAGGAGAACCCCCTCACACATAAGGCTCCCTCACACACAGCTCTCATTCATAGGCAAACAAGAGAACCCCCACCTCCCCCCCCCCCCCCCCACACACATAGAGCTCCCTCACACACAGCTCTCATTCATAAGCACACGGGAGCCCCTCACACAGAGCTCTCTCACACACAGCTCTCACTTATAGGCACACAGGAGAACCCCCTCACACATAAGGCTCCCTCACACACAGCTCTTATTCATAGGCACACACGAGAACCCCCTCACACAGAGCTCCCTATCACACATAGGCACACATGAGAACCCAATCACACAAGGCTCCCCATCACACATAGGCACACACTGGAACCCCCTCACACAGAGCTCCCCATCACAAATAGGCACACACGAGAACCCCCTCACACATAGAGCTCCCTCACACACAGCTCTCATTCATAGACACACACGAGAACCCCTGAGCACATAAAGCTCTTTCACACACAGCTCTCACTTATAGGCACACAGGAGAACACCCTCACACATAGAGTTCCCTTACCACACAACTCTCATGCATAGGCACACACGAGAACCCCCTCACACATAGAGCTCCCTCACGCACAGCTCTCATTCATAGGCACACACGGGAACCCCCTCACACATAGAGCTCCCTCACACACAGCTCGTATTTATAGGCACACATAGAGCTCCCTCACCACACAACTCTCATTCATAGGCACGTATTAGAACCCCCTCACGCATAAAGCTCCCTCACACACAGCTCTCACTTAAAGGCACACAACAGAACCCCCTCATACATAGAGCTCCCTCACACAGCTCTCACTTTTAGGCACACAGGAGAACACCCTCACACATAGAGCTCTCTCACACACAGCTTGTATTCATAGGCACACAGGAGAACCCCCTTACACATAGAGCTCCCTTACACACAGCTCTCGCTCGTAGGCACACAGAAGAACCCCCTCACACATGGAGCTCCCTCACACAGTTCTCACTCATAGGCACACACGTGAACCCCCCACACATAGAGCTCCCTCACACACAGCTCTTATTCATAGGCACATATGAGAACCCCCTCACACATAGAGCTCCCTCGCACACAGCTCTTATTCATAAGCACACACGGGAACCCCCTCACACATAAGGCTCCCTCACACAGCTCTCATTCATGGGCACACACGGAACCCCCTCACACATAAGGCTCCCTCACACATAGCTCTCTTTCATAGGTACGTGTGAGAACCCCCTCACACACAGCTCTGATTCATAGGCACACAAGAGAACCCTCTTACATGTATAGCTCTCACACACAACTCTCATTCATAGGCACACACGGGAACCCCCTCACACATAGAGCTTTCTCATGCACAGCTCTTGCTCATAGGCACACAGGAGAACCCCCCCCCCCCCCCCCCCACACACACACCACCACACACACAGAGCTCCCTCACATACAGCTCTTATTCATAGGCACACACGGGAACCCCCTCACACATTGAGCTCCCTCACACACAGCTCCTATTTGTGAGAACCCCCTCACACATAGAGCTTTCTCACGCACAGCTCTCGCTCATAGGCACACAGGAGAACCCCCTCACACATACAGCTCCCTCACACACAGCTCTCATTCATAGGCACACACGGGAACCCCCTTACACATAGAGCTCCCTCACACACAGCTCTCGCTCGTAGGCACACAGGAGAACCCCCTCACACATGGAGCTCCCTCACACAGTTCTCACTCATTGGCACACAAGAGAACCCTCTTACATGTATAGCTCTCACACACAACTCTCATTCATAGGCACACACGGGAACCCCCTCACACATAGAGCTTTCTCATGCACAGCTCTCGCTCATAGGCACACAGGAGAACCCCCCCCCCCCACCACCACACACACAGAGCTCCCTCACATACAGCTCTTATTCATAGGCACACACGGGAACCCCCTCACACATTGAGCTCCCTCACACACAGCTCCTATTTGTGAGAACCCCCTCACACATAGAGCTTTCTCACGCACAGCTCTCGCTCATAGGCACACAGGAGAACCCCCTCACACATACAGCTCCCTCACACACAGCTCTCATTCATAGGCACACACGGGAACCCCCTTACACATAGAGCTCCCTCACACACAGCTCTCGCTCGTAGGCACACAGGAGAACCCCCTCACACATGGAGCTCCCTCACACAGTTCTCACTCATTGGCACACACGTGAACCCCCCACACATAGAGCTCCCTCACACACAGCTCTTATTCATAGGCACATATGAGAACCCCCTCACACATAGAGCTCCCTAGCACACAGCTCGTATTCATAGGCACACACGGGAACCCCCTCACACATAAGGCTCCCTCACACAGCTCTCATTCATGGGCACACACGAGAACCCCCTTACACATAGAGTTCCCTTAAACATAACTCTCATTCATAGGCACACACGAGAACCCCCTTACACATAGTTCCCTTAAACACAACTCTCATTCATAGGCACACACGAGAACCCCCTTACACACAGAGCTCCCTCAAACACAACTCTCATTCATAGGCACACACGGGAACCCCCTCACACATAAGGCTCCCTCACACTTAGCTCTCTTTCATGGGCACGTGTGAGAACCCCCTCACACACAGCTCTGATTCATAGGCACACAAGAGAACCCTCTTACATATATAGCTCTCTCACACACAACTCTCATTCATAGGCACACACGGGAACCCCCTCACACATAGAGCTTTCTCATGCACAGCTCTCGCTCATAGGCACACAGGAGAACCCCCCCCCCCCCCCCCACCACACACACATAGAGCTCCCTCACATACAGCTCTTATTCATAGGCACACACGGGAACCCCCTCACACACAGCTCTTATTCGTGAGAACCCCCTCACACATAGAGCTCCCTCACCACAGCTCTCATTCATAGGTACACACGGAAATCCCCTCCCACATAGAGCTGTCTCGCACACAGCACTCATTCATAGGCACACAGGAGAACCCCCTCACACATAAGGCTCCATCACACACAGCTCTCATTCATAGGCACACAAGAGAACCCCCTTACACATAGAGCTCCCTCACACAGCTCTCATTCATGGGCACACACGGGAACCCCCTCACACATAGAGCTGTCTCACACACAGCTCTCGATGGTAGGCACACAGGAGAACCCCCTCACACATAAGGCTCCCTCACACACAGCTCTTATTCATAGGCACACACGGGAATCCCCTCACACATAGAGCTCTCTCATTCATGGGCACACACAGGAACCCCCTGACACATAGAGATGTCTCACACACAGCTCTCATTCATAGGCACACAGGAGAACCCCCACCTCCCACCCCCCACACACACACACATAGAGCTCCCTCACACACAGCTCTCATTTATAAGCACACACGGGAGCCCCTCACACAGAGCTCTCTCTCACACAGCTCTCACTTATAGTCACACAGGAGAACCCCCTCACACATAAGGCTCCCTCACACACAGCTCTTATTCATAGGCAGACACGAGAACCCCCTCACACCTAGAGCTCCCTCACACACAGCTCTTATTCATAGGCAGACACGAGAACCCCCTCACACATAGAGCTCCCTCACACACAGCTCTCATTCATAGGCATGTATGAGAACCCCCTCACACATATAGCTTCCTAACACACAGCTCTTATTCATAGGCACACACAAGAACCCCCTTACACATAGAGCTCCCTCACTTACACCTCTCATTCATAGGCACACACAAAAAAACCATCACACATAGAGCTCCCTTACCACACAACTCTCATTCATAGGCACACACGGGAACTCCCTCACACATAGAGCTCCCTCACACACAGCTCTCATTCATAGGCACGTATGAGAACCCCCTCACACATATAGCTCCCTCACCACACAGCTCTCATTCATAGGCACACATGGGAACTCCCTCATACATAGGGCTCCCTCACACACAGCTCTTACTCCAAGGCACACACAAGAACCCCCTTACACATAGAGCTCTCTCACACACAGAGCTCTCTCACACACAGCTCTCACTCATAGGCACACACAAGAACCCCCCCACACATATAGCTCCCTCACACACAGCTGTCATTCATAGGCAGACACGAGAACCCTCTCACACAGCTCTTACTTATAGGCACACACAAAAAAACCATTACACATAGAGCTCCCTCACACACAGCTCTTATTCATAGGCACACATGGGAACTCCCTCACACAGAGCTCTCTCACACATAGCTCTCATTCATAGGCACATATGAGAACCCCCCTTACACATAGAGCTCCCTCACCACATCGCTCTCATTTATAGGCACACATGGGAACCCCCTCACACATAGAGCTCCCTGACACACAGCTCTCATTCATAGGCACATATGAGAACCCCCTCACATATAGAGTTCCCTCACCACACAGCTCTCATTCATAGGCACACACGGGAATCCCCTCACACATAGAGCTTTCTCACACACAGCTCTCGCTCGTAGGCACACAGGAGAACCCCGACACATAAGGCTCCCTCACACACAGCTCTAATTCAATGGCACACAGGAGAACCCCCTTACACATAAGGCTCCCTCACACAGCTCTCATTCATGGGCACACACGGGAACCCCCTCACACATAGAGCTCTCTCACACACAGCTCTTATTCATAGGCACACACGAGAACCCCCTCACACATAGAGTTCCCTTACCACACAACTCTCATGCATAGGCACACACAAGAACCCCCTTACACATATAGCTCCCTCACACACAACTCTCATTCATAGACACACAGGAGAACCCTCTGACACACAAGGCTCCCTCACACACAGCTCTCATTCATAGGCACACAGGAAAACCCCCCTCACACATAAGGCTCCCTCACACACAGCTCTCATTCGTAGGCACACAGGAGAATCCCCTTATACATAGAGCTTCCTCACACAGTTCTCATTCATGGGCACACGCGGGAACCCCCTCACACATAGAACTCTCACACACAGCTCTCATTCATAGGCACACAGGAGAACCCCCCCCTGCCCCCCGCCCCCTCCCACACACATAGAGCTCCCTCACACACAACTCTCATTCATAGGCACACACGGGAATCCCCTCACACATAGAGCTCCCTCACACACAGCTCTCATTCATAGGCACGTATGAGAACCCCCCTCACACATAGAGCTCCCTCACACACAGCTCTTATTCATAGGCACACACGGGAACCCCCTCACACAGAGCTTTCTCACACACAGCTCTCGCTCATAGGCACGCAGGAGAACCCCCTCACACATAAGGGTCCCTTACACACAACTCTCATTCATAGGCACACAGGAGAACCCCCTCACACATAAGGCTCCCTCACACACAGCTCTCATTCATAGGCACACACGGGAACCCCCTCCCACATAGATCTCCCTCACCACACTCTGCCAGCAACCTGCTGATGGTTGTGGGTTTCCCCCGGGCTGTGCCCGGTTTCCACCCACCATAATGCTGGCCGCAGTCGTATAAGTGAAATATTCTTGAGTACGGCGTAAAATACCAATCAAAAAAAAAAAAAAAATCCCTCACCACACAGCTCTCATTCATAGGCACACACGGGAACCCCCTCACACATAGAGCTCCCTCACACACAGCTATCACTCATAGGCACACACGAGAGCCCCCTCACACATAGGGTCCCTCACACACAGCTCTCGCACATAGGCACACACAAGAACCCCCTTACACATAGAGCTCCGTCCCACACAGCTCTCACTCATAGGCACACACAAGAGCCCCCTTCCACACAGCTCTCACTCATGGGCACACACAAGAGCCCTCTCACACATAGGGCTCCCTCCCACACAGCTCTCACTCTTAGGCACACAGGAGAACCCCCTCACACACAGCTCTCACTTAGTGGCACACACGAGAACCCCCTCACACAGAGGGCTCCCTCACACACAGCCCTCACTCACAGGCACACATCACTTTACTGGTTTGTTTATCTCGACCCATATCGGATGTTAGGGCAGGCTAGAACATAAGTGAAAGTTTGCCTTAACAATAAACTTTCAGCAGTTTTAGTTTCCATCTCAAAAATTTGGGTGTTATATTTAGGGTTCCCCTTAGTTGCAGTCAGTGAAGATGCTTCTAGTTTGGTGAAGGATTTCAAGACCTTGAAAGTTCTTCACAAACAGTTCATTTTGGGAAGCTGACCTGGGGCTAAAGCCGTATTGTGGTGATCAACTGATCTGAGGCTAAGGCAGTATTGTAGTGATGAACTGACCTGGGGTTAAAGCAGTATTGTGGTGATAAACTGACCTGGGGCTAGGGCAGTAATGCAGTGATGAACTGACCTGGGGGCTAAGGCGGTATTATAGTGATCAACTGACCTGGGGCTAAAGGAGTGTTGTAGTGATCAACTGACCTGAGGCTAGGGCAGTAATGCAGTGATGAACTGACCTGTGGTTAAGGCGGTATTGTAGCGATCAACTGACCTGGGGATAAAGCAGTATTTTAGTGATTCAACATGTTTTCATTGTGCAAAAGTAGCCCTTGCAACCTGAAAGTTGCACATTACAGGTTTTTGTGCAATGAAGTAAATACAGTAGGTTTCACAATGTGGTCTAGTCTTGCATGTAGACACAACATTGCCCATCATTGTATTCTCACTTCAGTTCCTATAAACACTCAGATTTCCATGCACACACTTCATTCTCATGCACACACTTCATTCTCATGCACACACTTTATTCTTGTGCACACACTTCAATTCTTACCCACACTTCAGTTCTCACACAAGCACTTACATTTACTGTGGAATTTCAGCCCATACACTTCTCACCCAGAATGTTCAGTTGCCAGTCTATGAGTGCCGTTTCCTTTCTATGTATACATATGCAAGTTCGGACTTTGGGCGTGCTTGAAAAAGAGCGGTTTCTCAGCCTTTTCTCAGCCAAATCTTACTGAGGTGTAATATCTTTCACAGATAAATGTCCTCAATATTTCTAAAAGTCACTGACTTTGTTCAGGCAAGAAATTACAGCATCATAGAAACCTAAGAATAGTTTGCATTGCTTCACTGGCATGTGAGAAGTGTGCCGTAATTTCATCATCTTTAGAAGTTTGATGGAAAGGCAATGAGTTATCTGCCGACAGTATGCATTTAGGCTTACAGCACTATGTCAGCATGATCTTCAGCGCCTCAGACTGCTTATTTTTTGTTTTTCTTATTTTTGAAGTAATATACATACCTTTAAATAAATGATTGTTTTCTTTGTCTTTTTCAGGTAAGAGGTCCAGTTAATCTGTCCCCATATTGCTTTGTGCCCATATTACTTTGTGCACATATTTGTGCCTTTCGTCATCGTAGTTTTCCCATGATAAAGATTGACTGCGGCTTTCTTTCTTCTGGTAAACACATGAAGTTCTCATTTATTTTGCAGTGGATAGGTTTTGTCAAGAGAGACTCACTAAATGTTGAGTCCAGTGGAAACTCAAAATTTCATGTGCTTTTGTTACCATGTATGGGATCAGTAAATAGGTGTTGATTTTATATAGCTGTGTTGTTTTTGATTTTTATAAGCTCTGTCTCCAGATTAATTTTTTGCATATAAACTGGTAGCTTAGATAGTTAAAGCACAGGCTGGCTGCAACCATCAGGCACTCCACCAGAAAGGGATTTGTGTGATACCTGGCCAAGTTTGGCACTTTACTTTCGGCGCTCCAGTTTCGCCGTCATACAAATGAACAATACAAGAGCACGACGTTTAACACCAATTAAATAATATAAATGCTGCCACATTCGTGCAGGGCGATTCTCTAGCTCACGAGGAGAGGACTATACATGTAATCCAGCTATTTGTCAACATTCATGTGTACATACGTATGTGTAACCGGGTGTATGTGTATAACCAGGGTACATGTGTATAACCAGGGTACATGTGTATAATCCAGTACATGTGCATAACCAAGGTACATGTGTATAACCTGGGTACATGTGTATAACCAGAGTACATGTGTGGAACCTGGATACATGTGTATAACCGGGGTACATGTGTAGAACCTGGATACATGTGTATAACCGGGATACATGTGTATAACCGGGGTACATGTGTATAACCAGAGTACATGTGTAGAACCTGGATACATGTGTAGAACCGGGGTACATGTGTATAACCAGGGTACATGTGTATAACCAGGGTACATGTGTATAACCAGGTACATGTGTAGAACCGGGATACATGTGTATAACCGGGGTACATGTGTATAACCAGAGTACATGTGTAGAACCGGGGTACATGTGTATAACCAGGGTACATGTGTATAACCGGGATACATGTGTATAACCGGGGTACATGTGTATAACCAGAGTACATGTGTATAACCAGGGTGCATGTGTATAACCGGGGTACATGTGTATAACCGGGGTACATGTGTATAACCAGGGTACATGTGTATAACCGGGGTACATGTGTATAACCGGGGTACAAGTGTATCACTGGGGTACATGTGTATAACCGGGGTACATGTGTATAACCGGGGTACATGTGTATAACCGGGGTACATGTGTATCACTGGGGTACATGTGCATAACCGGGGTACAAGTGTATCACTGGGGTACATGTGTATAACCGGGGTACATGTGTATAACCGGGGTACATGTGTATCACTGGGGTACATGTGCATAACCGGGGTACATGTGTATCACTGGGGTACATGTGTAGAACCGGGGTACATGTGTATCACTGGGGTACATGTGTATAACCGGGGTACAAGTGTATCACTGGGGTACATGTGTATAACCAGGGTACATGTGTATAACAGGGGTACAAGTGTATCACTGGGGTACATGTGTATAACCGGGGTACATGTGTATAACTGGGGTACATGTGTATAATCAAAGTACATGTATATCGCTTAGGCATGTGTGTATCACCGGGGTACATTTATATCACTGGATACATGTATATCAGTGGGCCACATGTATATCACCGGATACATGTATATCACTGGGGCACGTACAAAACCGGAGTACATGTATATCATGGAGGTGCATGTGTTTAACCAGGGTACATGTGCAAAATCGGGGTACTTTATTTATTAATGACTTTGTACAGTGAATACCCTATGGAGGCTACATGAACATGGTAGATAAGATTCATGGTGTGTAAAATAGGATTTTATTAGCAAGACGATGTACATTAACAAATACTAAAGCACTTAAATACATTTTGTGTGAATGATGTGTAGAATTCGTAGCAGTTCCATGCACAATGTCCATGTGAGAAGCCATAGGTCTAACCTGTTACTGTTACAATATAATCTGTTATATTAGTCCAGGTCTAGCAGCAAATGCAACCCCTTTAAAATAAACAATAGCACTTAAACAAAGACGCGAAAGGAGACAAATTCCCCAAATTATAAAAAAACAAAACCCTCAATGTACAAAACAAAAGGAAAAAAAACAACAGACGATGACCACACAAATCTACATCCAAACATTTTACGCAATTCTATGGGCTCATTTAATAGTACTTACATATATGTACATGTGGCAGTTCAAATCGTTGAACTGTGCGTGGGAAGGTCTGGCAACAACCTGCAGATGGTGGTGAGTTTCCCCCGGACCCGGTTTCCGCCCACCATCATGCTGGCCGCCGTCGTATAAGTAAAATATTCTAGGGTACGGCGTAAAACACCAATCAAATAAATAAATCAATCAATCAATCAAATCGTTGAAAGCCGCCAGATAGGCCTATAGCAGTTTGAACACGTATGGCTAATGCTGACATTCCACAATACTTTATCAGCATTAGTATAAAGAGTATTCACGTACACGTATATACAAAAGTTATAAAAATAGCCAAATGTACCCTTTCCAAACCAGATGAGAAATCACCACCCTGTTGCTCGGGTCAATTGCCAACCTGCTCATAGTGAAATGATACAAGAGCTTGCCTGGTCTGTGGTTGAAGTTATGTAACAGGTACAGCCGATGAAATAGGCCAAGCTAAAATATTCGTGGCTGAGCATTAGCGCAGTGTATGCTGTTAAATGCATAGGGTATCCTTTTCCGTCTAATGCTAGTATTTGATGTTTTGTCTTACGAATTATACCGAGGATATATGACAGTAGAGAGCCAAACGAACATGCAGCGACGACGTAGTGATAGTTGGCAGATGGTCACAAGATTCCGTTGTCTTGGTTTTTTTTTTCGAAATCTACTCCCCGTTTACACATTATTAAAAGAAGTTGTTGAACAGTTTACTCTTCTTTATTTGTAGTTGAGTTTTAAAACCTCCTTTAAAGAAACACACAGCGACAAATGCAGCAGCGAACTGTGAATACCAGCCCATGTGTAAATCCTTTTATGTAGCTCGCAGTTCGGCCCACCCTCACTCTCGACCATCTGCCGACCCTTCTGCACATTGACCCATGCTGGGCTTTCCAGTGGAACCTATAATCTTCTATGTGTAAAGTCATATTTACCCCTGCCTGTTCATCTTTAGCTTATTTGTCAATAACAAAGTCTAGTCTATCCCATTTAACAGGGTCAGCCACGGAGTAGAGGGCGGTATATATCATATTGTCTGACAAAACAAGTAACACACTCACTTTACATAACTCGACTCTTGAGATTCTGTATAAAAAAACATAAATAGACGGAATAGTACGCATGCTTTTGTGATAATGGTAAATAAAATGTAACCCACAATATAAAATCTCATTTATACAACCTTGCTAAAGTGTCAACGAGATTTCCAAAAATGAAATTCTCAATAAAAATAATGTTAAAAATATCTTTTAAGCATGCTGTGGAACTTTCAAATGTTTTGGAAACGGATGACGTAAATGCACGAAGGTGGGAAAAGGCATAAAGGTAGGAAGTTGCAAAGAGACAAAGTGCACATCCAGAGGCACATCTGGGAGTGGGGGGGTGGGTTGGTGACTGAGGAGAGGCGATGTCTGGCGAAACGTCTATCGCACAGGAGGTTTGAGCAGGTCTATGGCCTTTTTTTTTTTTTTTTGGAACAACGCTGAACTCCGCCTACTGCGCCTACCTTGAATCCGCCACTGAAAAAGTATGACAAGCAATGGATCAGGAATGATTCCTGATAATTCTCGATTTGTCCTTTTCCTTGACCTTGATCGTAAAACTCTTGATTAATTAGTTTGAGCATTCGACGTTAGATCTCGAGGAAATTTGGTTGTCTTCGCTCCCCTAGTCTCTGGCTCAGCTGTGTCTCGAAGTCCTGCTGCCCGTCTTCATCATCGTCTGGCCACTCCAGGTATTCTCGCTTCTGTATCATGGGGTGCACCACTTTGGGAATGTCCTTTATGCGCAGTCTACCTTTCTTAATGATCAGCAGTTCCTCGGCGTCTTGTTCAATGTTGACGATGTGGAAGGCGTGCCTCATCTCGAAGTCAGATTTGCTGTCTCTTAGGTAACTACGGCTAAGCACCACCAGGATTTTCCGGCTGTTTCTCATGCAGGTGTCAATATTTCCAACGCTGGCTTCTCCAGGTATGAAATCTCTTTCGTCCACGCAAAGTTTGTAATTCCCTTGAAACTCGATCCCGTGAACTGGTACTCTGCCGTTGTCGAATTTGGGCAGGAGATAATCCAGAACCCATCTTTTGTCGGCCTCTGTGTAGGACACATACGCGTCAAACTCGTGGTTATCACCCGGGATCTGTTGGTATCCTTGTCTTTTCATTAACCTCTGTACTGCCACACGCGCCTTGTGTGCACGTAGCTTGATGAACCACCGGTACCGGTAAGCGACGACCAGAACGAAGAAAGTGACCAATACGCCGGCTCCCAACCCACCTGATATGTAGTAAGGTGTCTTATTGGTGCAGTCGATGAGAGTTCTATTAAAACGGAGGAGAGGTTTTCCTTGCCAGCTGGGAGGAGAGTTACACTTGTAGCTGTTGACCATGGGAAGTCCTACGTGTGTCCTGTTGAGCCAGTCTCTGAACCACCGCGTGTCACAGTCGCACGAGAACGGATTCCCTGTGAGGTTCAGATTCTTCAGTTTCTTCAGATCTTTTAAAGAAGTTTCATTGAGCAGCGATATTAAGTTGTTGCTCACATCAAGGGTCTCTAACTTCTTGGTGATGCTAAATGTGTTCTCTTTCCATTGGGAGATCTTGTTATCTTGAAGTTTAATACTCAGTACCGAAGCCAGCGTACGGAATATGCTTTCTGGTAATTGTCCAATGTCGTTGCTGGCAAGGAAGAGTTCTTGAAGCTTTGGAAGTGCTCTGAACAGCTGTCCGGAACTGTCCGACTCAATTACAGATCCGAGATAGTTGTTTTCCAGGTGAAGGTATAACAGTTCTGTCATACCTGTGAAGAGATTCAACGGAATTGATTTGCAGAAGTTGTCCGCCAGGTTAAGGTACGTCAGTGAAGACATCACAGAAAATACTTCACTTTCGTTAGGAATTTGTTGCAAATTGTTCCTGTTTAATTCCAAAGATATCAGCTTTTGTAAAGGCTTGAAAACAAGTCCAGGCAGAGTGGCGATTTTATTTCCCGTTAAATACAATTTCTTCAGATTCGAAAGTCCTACAAAACTCTGAGTCTCCAATCTTACGATGGTGTTATAGCCAAGATGCAATTCGGTTAGGGACTTCAGTCCTTCAAAATCACTTTTGTGAAGCGTCACAATGTTATTCCTGTCTAAGTAAAGCTTTTGGAGACTTTGGGGTAGGTTTTTTGGAACCTTGCTGAGAAGATTATCCTGCAGCTGAAGTTGGTTGAGAACGTTCAAGCCGCTAAACGCCTGATCTGATACTGTCTGTATTTTGCAGGTCCTAAGGTCCAACGTCATCAGACGCCCGAGGTACTGAAAATTACCGTCGTCAAGATGGCCAATGTTATTATGATTTAAATTCAAATTTCTCAACATCACGTTTCCAAATGCTTTGAATATGGCAGCTGGTAGATCTCCGCTCAGAGCTACTCCGGACATATCGAGAGATGCCAGCGTGTTGCTTCTGATCCCAGCGAAGCCTTGTATGAGCGCCTCTGTATTCAGAGGGTTGAAGCCTATCTTCAGAGACTGCAACTCAGTCAGAGGTACGAATGACTCCGTCGAAATGTGAGAGATGTCATTTCTCGCCAAATCCAAACGCTTTACTCGTGAATTCTCGAGCGCAAGGAAAGACAGACTAGTAAGGTTTGTGATGTGGTTTGAAGTCAGCGTAATGTCATAAAGGGTTTTCAGATCTTTCGCCTCTTCTGGAAATGTCACACTTACTAGTTGGTTTCCTTGTAGCACTAATTGTTGCAGATTCGGCACGTAGCCCAGATCAAACAGCCCGTGAACTTTGTTTGCCCCAAGGTTCAAAAACTGCAAATTGCTAAGACCCTCGAAGGCTTCTGTGTCAATGTCCGTGATCATGTTTGTGGTCAGAAATAGTTTCGTCAAAGACACTGCCCCAGTAAAGGCATTTTCGGGAAGTGACGAAATTTCATTGGATTTCAGATCCAGATAAACCAAGCTCTTCAGCCCTTTGAAGCTTAAAGATGGAATGGTGGACAGCTTGTTGTGGTCCAAGAAAAGTTTTACTACCTTAGTGGGAATGCCGGGTGGAAGTTCTGTCAACCCTTTTCCCGCGCAGTTCACAGAGGTCAAGGTCTTGCTGCAAAAACATTGTCGAGGGCAGTTTTCAGTTAGGTTGCGTGGTGGAATAATCTCTTTCCTCTTAGCTGCCCAAGCCAATCCATAGAAAAGCAGCAAAACGAACACTTTCACAGACATTCTGAAAAGAAGGAGCATGTCATTAGATTTTTGTTTATTTCTCATTTTAGTACCATCGGGCTCTGATGCAGTAATGCAGTAATGATCATGAATAAGCGTTTTTTCACACAATACCCCTGGACCAATCAAGGAATCAAATACTGTAGCGTCCACCTTGGTTATATTTCACTGGGAGTATAAGCCCTTTTCTCCTTACAGGAAATAGTCACTGTATTCCCCAACTGATATTACATGTATTTATATAATGATTGATTGATTGATTTATTTATTCATTTAATTATTTACGTTTAACGCCGCTCTGTTTTCGGCTAAATACTGGTTAACGCTGTAACGGCGAATAATTGGTCAGATATATGATGGCAGTGAGATTAATGGGCTAAGCCCTGACCGTGACCTTCTCAGGGTGAAAGTCCTGACCGTCTCAATGCGAAGGCCCTGACCGTCTCAGGGTGAAGGCCCTGACCGTCTCAATGCGAAGGCCCTGGCCGTCCCAGGGTGATGGCCCTGACCGTCTCAAGCGAAAGCCCTGACCGTCTCAGCAAGTCAGCGTTTTGATCGTTTAAGCCAGCGGCTCCACACTATATTTATGATAAACATTCAGATATATTAAGTTATTCGGTTTGAATAGTCTTGTATATAGATGTAGGGTGGAAGATCTAATCAGACAGAATATAACAGCTTATGGATATGCCACACCTAGTCACGGATACAACCAGGAGAAAAGTCTTAGCATCTATATATGGCATTATGACGTGAAGGATATCTCATGGAAAAGTATGTTTTTCTACTTTTTTCTGCGCAGGATAGCCCCCGAAAGAACCCCCATTCTGCACCCTTCCTCTCCCTCCTCCCTCCCACCTTTTATTGCACTAGGTCAGCGTCACGAAGTGTAGCATTTCACTGCATTTCAATGCGCTCAGTATACCATTAGGCCCATCTCTACACTCGGGCTATTTATGTCATGCCCTAATTTTATTTATGTAATGCCCCAATGAAATTCGACATCAACCTTTTCATACCGGCACATGAAACGAACAAAGAGGAATGAGGTCTATCTATTTGAGCTCTATCTGTTTGATTTATGAACATATAGATATATACCTATACTTATATTAGATAGGTGTGGGAACTTTCAGGACAACCAAAGTATATTCTCATTACCGTTAAGAATTTATTGATTGAATTACTTTACTGCATTTACTGCATGGGCAATGTTTTACGCACTGTGCTCAAGAATTTTCACTTATAAGACGACGGTCTGCTTAATGGGACCAGGAATACGGAGTGTCTTGTGTAAATCGTATACGCATCATCACCATTAGGCCTGTACCTCAGTGACCTTGGCGCTCTTCAAAATATCATTCACGTACACCGACGGTATAGATCAGCGTATGCGCTGTGAGAATCGTCTGTGAGCGGGAACAAGCATGTGGATGGAGAAGCTATGGGGAATAGGAGACATATTGACATAGATATCACAAGTGGTTATCAGATTCCCAAAACAGCAATTTGTAATCAAGCAATTAAGCGAGATTGTCTCCCCAAGAAGTACAAACATGTTCCGTAACCCCAAGGTTAGCTCGCTCCCGTTGGGAGTCCGGAGGTTTGTCAGGAACACACCTAACGGTCGTCACGTAGGTAAACTGTACTTGATAACTTATAAAAAAAAGTAAGTATATCATCTTCTCAAATTGTCGGAAATTACTTGTTTTCCACCTCACAAAGAAATTATTTTCTAATCTCATCAAAAGGACTGATGCCAGTTATAGAGGCCAAACAGGATTATCAGCTATAGTTTTAATTTGATGAAGATTTTGTATGTTTGTTAGTGCTCCATACATCTGTCTGTAAACGTTGAAATAGGGCATATGTATATCACAATAATAACAATAATAAAACCATACGCTTATTGGCACTACTTAAAACTCATGTAGGCCTGCAGCTACTGTGCAAGGTTTAAAATATTATTCTGTAATCTGTGTGGTGTAAGCTCCACTCCGTAAACATACCTGTTATTTGACGCCCAGACGAAATCTTGTTCTCCCACCGACACTGACGATCAGTCATTAACAACAGGGTGTGCTGTGCAACTGCGCTGCATCCAGGCCGGCACGATGCTGTAGCTGACAACCGCGGCTATTCCTGAATTTAGCACCAGCGTGTGCTCTTTCGGCTTTAGCCAGGCAGCCCCAATATATTCTCCTATCTGGGTTTTTCCGTGAAAATTTCCGCCTGGTCCGTGACTCACGGACAGAATACTTAGTACTATTAAGCCTGGAAAATTAAAAATAACTGGCAAAGATTCATATGAATCTATGGCCGATTGCTCACATTCCAGAGGAAAGTGTTGTGCTGTTGTAGAGGTCACGGTTTTTTTTTCGCGCTTAGCATGTTACGACACATGCTGACTTTACTTTCGTTTTCGCTGCATCTGCACTGTGTAGGCTGACAGTATGTAGTGTAAGGTGTTAGCCAGCATCTTTACCTCAATGCTCAATGCGGGGTAGATCAGACAGTATCGTCTTCAATAGGAATGATGCGTTGTCGTGTAGGAAAGAAAAATAAAATTGGCCGGTGACGTAAATTTTGCCATTAATTTTATGTCTTTGTGTGCATACAGACCTCAGCTTTCACATCACAAGCTATTGACAGTGTAGGCTATACAGGGGATGATGTATGACTAACAATAATATCGATTGGTTTACCAAAGACACTCTGGTTTCATCCATGTGCCCGTGATACTGACTGCCGCCACACATAGGAGTGAAATAGGTGTGTTGTTGAGTAAACCAATGTAAATAAATAAATAAATAAATAAATAAATTGAAACAAGCAATCAGGCAGGGTTCTCTCCTCAGACAGCGATGTTAGTGACAATCAGGCAGGATTCTCTCCTCAGACAGCGATGTTAGTGACAATCAGACAGGGTTCTCTCCCCAGACAGCAATGTTAGTGACAATCAGGCAGGGTTCTCTCCCCAGACAGCAATGTTAGTGACAATCAGGCAGGGTTCTCTCCTCAGACTGCGATGTTAGTGACAATCAGGCAGGATTCTCTCCTCAGACAACGATGTTAGTGACAATCAGACAGGGTTCTCTCCCCAGACAGCGATGTTAGTGACAATCAGACAGGCTTCTCTCCTCAGACAGCAATGTTAGTGACAATCAGGCAGGGTCCTCTCCTTGATTGAAGCAGGGTGATATATAAGCGCTATCAACTTCTAGGTTGGTGGACATTTAAGTTTAGTCTATAGTGGTAGAAGCGTGGACTGGTCATTCAGTCATCGCTGGTTCAAAGCCCTTCCGGTAAGCCCCGTCATACTGCGTAAGTATGAAATGCCCCAATTTTCAGTGTCTTGAGTATGTGGCACAAACCCATATGATTTGCCCGGGGCAATCATTATCAGTAGCCCGCATTGATCTACCCGAGCAAATCATTATCAGTAGCTTTTCTAGGCCAGGAATTTGATCATGTTTATATCTTACTCATGAGAGGTGTTTGGTTGGGATCGCTGACCTACAAGCTTATTTTATATACCACTCTAACACAATTCAATACACAGTTCTAACTACATAGTGACTCCTTTTCATTAAATAATTGTTTCTGAACTGGTTCTTCGGATTTCCAATTCTCAGCGTGTATTTGTCTTTTGGTTAGTCGTATCTCAGCGTGTATTTTTCTTTGGGCCAGTCATATCTCAGCGTCTATTTATCTTTTGGTGAATGATATGTCAAAGTCCATTTATGCTTGTGTGAGTCTTGTCTCAGGGTCTGTTTATCTTTTGGTTAGTCGTATCTCAGCGTCTATTTATCTTTTGGTGAGTCATATCTCAAAGTCTATTTATCTTTGTGCGAGTCTTGTCTTAGGGCCTGTTTATCTTTTGGTGGGTCGGTATCTCAGCGTCTTTTTTTATTTTTTGGCCAGTCATATCTCAACGTCTAATTGTCTTTTGGCAAGTCATATCTCGGAGTCTATATATCTTTTGGCGAGTCGTATCTCAGCGTTCATTTATCTTTGGCCAGTCGCACACAAATGCAATATAGGCGCTTTATAAAGCAATGGGGTTAGACCACAGTATTCGCATGTGTAACTGAAAAACACCATGGCATCAGTTTGCCGTCGACATGAATAAAGCGTGGAACTTCACAGACTTTACTTTCGTGTACACTCATAAAAGTAATCTGTTAATTTTAATAGCAAGATTGATGTGGGAGTTATGCTAGGATGTGGTATGTTGTTAAAACATAACACTGCGTCATACTGGACAGGCTTTCCAGTTACTTTAATACAACTTCAAAGTTGAATTAATAGAATGCGTGCGCTATATTTATTACTAAAATCTGCTGCAATAACAGAATAGCAGATTCAATTTTAAGACTACCTTAACTTAACACTCAGCTGGTATATCTTAATCACGGATTCATGGCAAAATGAGACAAGAACATGAACGGTTACATGGGTATATTTTCACATCTCTATGACAACTTTATATGGGATGAGGAAAGCACAGTGGCGGGTTACGTCAGATATCTGATTAACCTCCTGTCCACATTAAATAATGTGTCAGATTGAACAGGAAATATTTTGGCTGAGCGATGTAGAATGTGTTATTGAATAATATTGTTCTGTTGGAATATAGCACACATATCATTTAGTTCAACATAAATATCGTTTTAGACGAAGAGGATATTTTGTTGGATATGACACACATGTTGTAGTAAGACATAACATTCTAGCATCACAATGACTACTGGATTTATGTGAAAATTAACAGAATAATTTTTAGTGCAATAGCTTCGCCGGAACAGAAAGAATTGGATTCTATCCGGCGATCTCATTCCGGTTTGCAATATAGGTAGCGTAATATTACCAGCAGGGGTGTCCTGTCTAGTCTATTTATTTATTTGCTTTGGGTTTTACGCCGTTCTCAAGAATATTTCACTTATACGATGCCGACGAGCATTATGGTTGAACAAAACCGGGCATAGCCAGATAAAAACCCACGACCATCCGCAGGTTGCTGGCAGACCTTCTCACGTACGGCCTGTCCTGTCTAGTGTCTTTGTCAGGGTGACCAAAGGCGACCAACCCAGCAATCAGAAAATTGCGCTTCCAGCATATTAAATCAGATAAATCATCATGATTTAGTCACACCCCAAACAGTTTAGTCACACCTTAAACAGTTTAGTCACATCCCAAACAGTTTAGTCACACCCCAAACAGTTTAGTCACACCCCAAACAATTTAGTCACACCCCAAAAAGTTTAGTCACACCCCAAAGAGTTTAGTCACATCCCAAACAGTTTAGTCACACCCCAAACAGTTTAGTCACATCCCAAACAGTTTAGTCATATTCCATGTGGTTTAGTCACACCCAAAACAGTTTAGTCACATCCCAAAAAGTTTAGTCACACCCAAAACAGTTTAGTCACAACCCAAACAGTTTAGTCACACCCCAAACAGTTTAGTCATATCCCAAACAGTTTAGTCACACCACAAACAGTTTAGTCACACCACAAACAGTTTAGTCACACCCCAAACAGTTTAGTCACACCCCAAAGAGTTGAGTCACAATCCACGCAGTTTAGTCACATCCCAAACAGTTTAGTCACATCCCAAACAGTTTAGTCACACCCCAAACAGCTTAGTCACACCCCAAACAGTTTAGTCACATCCCAAACAGTTTAGTCATATTCCATGTGGTTTAGTCACACCCAAAACAGTTTAGTCACATCCCAAAAAGTTTAGTCACACCCAAAACAGTTTAGTCACAACCCAAAAAGTTTAGTCACACCCCAAACAGTTTAGTCATATCCCAAACAGTTTAGTCACACCACAAACAGTTTAATCACACCCCAAACAGTTTAGTCACACCCCAAACAGTTTAGTCACACCCCAAAGAGTTGAATCACAATCCAAGCAGTTTAGTCACACCCCAAACAGTTTAGTCACACCATAAACAGTTTAGTGCCACGCCAAACAGTTTAGTCACACCCCAAAGAGTTTAGTCACAATCCATGCAGTTTAGTCACATCCAAACAGTTTAGTCACATCCCAAAAAGTTTAGTCATACTCCAAAGAGTTTAGTCATATTCCATACAGCTTAGTCATATCACAAACAGTTTAGTCATATCCCAAACAGATTAGTCACACCCCAAACAGTTTAGTCACACCCCAAACAGTTTAGTCATATCCAATACAGTTTAGTCATACTCCAAAGAGTTTAGTCATATCCCATACAGTTTAGTCACACCACAAACAGTTTAGTCATATCCCAAACAGTTTAGTCACACCCCAAACAGTTTAGTCACACCACAAACAGTTTAGTCATATCCCAAACAGTTTAGTCACATCTCATACAGTTTAGTCACACCCCAAACAGTTTAGTCATATCCGAAACAGTTTAGTCATATCCCATACAGCTTAGTAACATGTCATACAGCTTAGTCACATCCAATACAGTTTAGTCACACCCCAAAGGGTTTAGTCACACCCCAAACAGTTTAGTCATATCCCAAACAGTTTAGTCACATCCAAACAGTTTAGTCATATGCCACACAGTTTAGTCACATCCCATACAGCTTAGTAACACCCCAAACAGTTTAGTCACATTCCAAACAGTTTAGTCACACCCCAAAGAGTTTAGTCACACCCAAAACAGTTTAGTCACACCCCAAACAGTTAAGTCACATTCCAAACAGTTTAGTCACACCACAAACAGTTTATTTATACCCCAAACAGTTTAGTCACACCACAAACAGTTTAGTCACACCCCAAACAGTATAGTCACACCCCAAACAGTTTAGTCACACCCCAAATAGTTTAGTCATATGCCATACAGCTTAGTCACATCCAAAACAGTTTAGTCACACCCCAAACGGTTTAGTCACACCCCAAACAGTTTAGTCATATCCCAAACAGTTTAGTCACACCCCAAAAAGTTTCGTCACAGCTCATACAGTTTAGTCACACCCCAAACAGTTTAGTCATATCCCATACAGTTTAGTCACATCTCATACAGCTTAGTAACATCTCATACAGCTTAGTAACATCCCAAACAGTTTAGTCACACCCCAAACAGTTTAGTCACACCCCAAACAGTTTAGTCATATGTCATACAGTTTAGTCATATCCCAAACAGTTTAGTCACATCCCAAACAGTTTAGTCACACCCCAAACAGTTTAGTCATATGCCATACAGTTTAGTCACATCCCATACAGCTTAGTAACACCCCAAACAGTTTAGTCACATCCCATACAGTTTAGTCACACCCCAAACAGTTTAGTCACAACCCAAACAGTTTAGTCATATCCCAAACAGTTTAGTCACACCACAAACAGTTTAGTCACACCCCAAACAGTTTAGTCATATCCGAAACAGTTTAGTCATATCCCATACAGCTTAGTAACATGTCATACAGCTTACTCACATCCAATACAGTTTAGTCACACCCCAAAGGGTTTAGTCACACCCCAAACAGTTTAGTCATATCCCAAACAGTTTAGTCACATCCAAACAGTTTAGTCATATGCCACACAGTTTAGTCACATCCCATACAGCTTAGTAACACCCCAAACAGTTTAGTCACATTCCAAACAGTTTAGTCACACCCCAAAGAGTTTAGTCACACCCAAAACAGTTTAGTCACACCCCAAACAGTTAAGTCACATTCCAAACAGTTTAGTCACACCACAAACAGTTTATTTATACCCCAAACAGTTTAGTCACACCACAAACAGTTTAGTCACACCCCAAACAGTATAGTCACACCCCAAACAGTTTAGTCACACCCCAAAGAGTTTAGTCACACCCAAAACAGTTTAGTCACACCCCAAACAGTTAAGTCACATTCCAAACAGTTTAGTCACACCACAAACAGTTTATTTATACCCCAAACAGTTTAGTCACACCACAAACAGTTTAGTCACACCCCAAACAGTATAGTCACACCCCAAACAGTTTAGTCACACCCCAAATAGTTTAGTCATATGCCATACAGCTTAGTCACATCCAAAACAGTTTAGTCACACCCCAAACGGTTTAGTCACACCCCAAACAGTTTAGTCATATCCCAAACAGTTTAGTCACACCCCAAAAAGTTTCGTCACAGCTCATACAGTTTAGTCACACCCCAAACAGTTTAGTCATATCCCATACAGTTTAGTCACATCTCATACAGCTTAGTAACATCTCATACAGCTTAGTAACATCCCAAACAGTTTAGTCACACCCCAAACAGTTTAGTCACACCACAAACAGTTTAGTCATATGTCATACAGTTTAGTCATATCCCAAACAGTTTAGTCACATCCCAAACAGTTTAGTCACACCCCAAACAGTTTAGTCATATGCCATACAGTTTAGTCACATCCCATACAGCTTAGTAACACCCCAAACAGTTTAGTCACATCCCATACAGTTTAGTCACACCCCAAACAGTTTAGTCACAACCCAAACAGTTTAGTCATATCCCAAACAGTTTAGTCACACCACAAACAGTTTAGTCACACCCCAAACAGTTTAATCACACCCAAGAGTTGAGTCACATTCCACGCAGTTTAGTCACATTCCAAACAGTTTAGTCACACCACAAACAGTTTAGTCACACGCCAAACAGTTTAGTCACATTCCAAACAGTTTAGTCACACCCCAAACAGCTTAGTCACACCCCAAACAGTTTAGTCACACCCCAAACAGTTTAGTCCCATCCCAAACAGTTTAGTCATATCCCATACAGCTTAGTAACATCTCATACAGTTTAGTTACATCCCAAACAGATTAGTCATATCCCATACAGTTTAGTCATATCCCATACAGTTTAGTTATATCCCTAACAGTTTTGCCATATCACATGCAGTTTAGTCACATCCAATACAGTTTAGTCACACCCCAAACAATTTAGTCACACCCCAAACAGTTTGGTCATATCCTATACAGCTTAGTCACATCCAATACAGTTTAGTCACATCCAATACAGTTTAGTCACATCCCAAACAGTTTAGTCATATCCCATACAGCTTAGTAACATCTCATACAGCTTAGTAACATCTCATACAGTTTAGTCACATCCAATACAGTTTAGTCACATCCCATTCAGTTTATTCACATCCCATACAGTTTAATCACATCCCATACAGTTTAGTCACATCCCATTCAGTTTATTCACATCCAATACAGATTAGTCACACCCCAAATAGTTTAGTCATATCCCATACAGTTTAGTCAAATTCCATACAGCTTAGTAACATCTTATACAGTTTAGTCACATCCAATACAGTTTAGTCACATCCCTTACAGTTTATTCACATCCCATACAGTTTAGCCACATCCCATACAGTTTAGTCTCATCCCATACCGCTTAGTAAAATCTCATACAATTTAGTTACATCCAATACAGTTTAGTCACATCCCATACACTTTATTCACATCCCATACAGTTTAGTCACATCCCATACATTTAATTCATATCGCATACAGCTTAGTAACATCGCATACAGTTTAGTCACATCCAATACAGTTTAGTCACATCCCATGCAGTTTAGTCACATCCCATACAGTTTAGTCACATCCCATACAGTTTAGTAACACCCCATACAATTTTGTCATATCACATGCAGTTTAGTCATATCCCATAGTTCAGTCACATCCCAAATAGTTTAGTCATATCACAAACAGCTTAGTCACGTCTCATACAGTTCAGTCATATCCCATACAGTTTAGTCATATCCCAAACAGTTTCTTCACATCCCATACAGTTTAGTCACATCCCAAATAGTTCAGTCATACCCCATACAGTTTAGTCACATCCCATATTGTTTAATTATTTCCCAAAAAGTTTTGTCACATTCCATGCAGTTTAGTCATACCCCAAACAGTTTAGTCACATCCCATACAGTTTACTCATATCCCAAACAGTTTAGTGATATCACAAACAGTTTAGTCATATCCCATACAGTTTAGTCACATCCCATACAGTTTAGTCACATCCAATACAGTTTAGTCACATCCCATACAGTTTTGTCATATCACATGCAGTTTAGTCACATCCAATACAGTTTAGTCGTATCCCATACAGAATAGTCATATCCCATACAGTTTTGTCATATCACATGTAGTTTAGTCAGATCCCATAGTTTAGTCAGATCCCATACAGTTTTGTCATATCACATGCAGTTTAGTCACATCCAATACAGTTTAGTCGTATCCCATACAGAATAGTCACATCCCATGCAGTTTTGTCATATCACATGTAGTTTAGTCAGATCCCATAGTTTAGTCAGATCCCATACAGTTTAGTCATATCCCAAACATTTTTTTCACATCCCATACAGTTTTGTCATACCCCATGCAGTTTAGTCACACCCCAAACAATTTTTTCACATCCCATACAGTTTTGTCATACCCCATGCAGTTTAGTCACACCCCAAACAGTTTAGTCACATCCCATACAGTTTAGTCATATCCCTAACAGTTCAGTCATATCCCAAACAGTTTAGTCACATCTCATACAGTTTAGTCATAGCCTATATAGTTTTTAATTTGAAATCGACAAACCTATTAGAAAAGTACAATTCACTGCGCTTTGGCGAAAAGAGGAGGTTTTATTGACTAAGACATACCGTTATGATAAACAAGCCTCACAAGGCAAACATCACCACCCAACTCCACACCTACTATTGCTAAGGGTTGTGCTCTCTATCGACCTCTTCTTCCTGACGATTCATGTCACAGGCTGACATATAAAAGAACAAATAAATTTATATCGATTACTCAAGATTTAATGTCTTACATTTTATACCTACGTTCTAATTCATAAAGAAGACAGGCACATACCGTTACATTGCCCCACGTGATGCTATAAACGTTCAAATCTCAGCTAGTGATGTTGTGGAAATCCATCACAGCTTAACATTAATGCGTAAATTAGCACTCAGTGAAAAATGAACAAAAATGATTCTGTACAGACATGACATTCTCATAGATTTCCGACACTCTACGAACCGCGACTACTTGTAAGATATCTTTTACAAAAATTTTCTGCATCTCGGCACACTTCTATGTTCTTTTTGCGTCGTTCTACATTTGGAGTGAGCAAAATGAAATACCGACACAGCACTGGCTATTCCGCCGTAAGTGGGCGCCTCGTAGCACGTTTAGCTGTGCTTTTTATTCCCGTCATTGCTTGTAGTCTTTGCTTTGTTGTCAATTTTGTCAAAGACTCTCTTCTTTGGGAGAAAAAACTTTTGCCTGGTGAAATAGCATTCCTTCCTTTAGGTCGAATACGTGATTTACAGTAAGGAGGTTTGTTTGTTTTCATGCCAAGCTTTTCAAATTCTGACACAACACCGGAAGTTAGCTGGGAGGAATCCTTCGTTCTGAGGTCCTTTAGTTTCCGAGTTCCCTGCCCACTACTGTAAGTTGAGTTACCGGAGCGAGGGCGCCCTAAAATCACATTATTTGCATTAATATACTTGGCCATATGGCCCTTTTTGCAGGAGTTACACGATTGCGACCAACACGGGCGCTCCGGGACTTTAGAGGACTCAGGTGGAGATTGATTTTGGCGCATGCACAGGTCATATTCCACATCGACACTTCCGGCATGTATGACAGTGTCGCCATGGTGACCACATCGGTCAGACTGGTTCCTCTTACAGGGACAGTTTCCTGTGCACGCAATCTGAAGACATTCGGACGAACAGCTTCTGTCTCGAACATTTCCACTGAAAGTAGGAGTCTTTACTAGCTTAGGCCGGGCGATACTTTGCCTTAGCTTTTCTTTCCTCTTGTTTTCAGCCTGTACGGTCTCTGTCTGGTACTTTTCCATGTCTGCTAATCGCTTAATGAGATGAATTAACAGGCGGCTATCACCTGTTTCCTTAGCCACCATGTTGAGAGGATTTTGGGGCGAGTTCACTGCTAGGAGGTCAAGGCCAGCGCAGTAATCCGGCAAAGGGTCAGCAAACTCGTATTCGGGAAGGTCGATGGTTTCGGCGTCAAAGTCAAATCTTCTTGGATCATTTCGCGTGGGTGGGTTGTAAATGTCATCCCATTTCTCGGGTCTCAGAGTCATTTGGGCGATGTCCCGATGCCTGTCCAGAAGTGGCTCCTCCCCTTTACCGGCCTCATCGTCCGGGTAGTCGCTGTCGTCCGTCAGGTTACTCTCTAGCCCGCTCATCGAGCTCACATCCTCCCCAGATCTATTTTGTCTCCGCGGAGTTGTATTCTCTGTGGGTGATCCGCCAGACGTCAGACTGTCTAAAGACGGCACGCGATCACCATAGGCGGAATGGGGTCTCTTTAGAAGCACTAAACGAGACAGTAGCTGTGAGTCGATGGTGCTAAAGTAGTCGCCAACAGGATCTTGAGCTTGATCCGTGGATGTGCTGTGGTATGATCGGGCAGGGACAGACTTAGGACGGGCTGACCTCATAACTCCCTTACTCTTCGAGGATAAATACCGTTGGCCGCCAGTTGTGCCTTCTTTTCTGTAAAGGGACAAAAACAAACAGTTTTTCTAATACCTACTAGAAACTAAGGCAGTTTTAACATAATATATGTTCTTAAATGCTTGTTATTTGGACCTTCTTTATTGAGGTGCGTTTTATCCCTGCACACCGCCACCCGGACTCCTCTCTACCCCCTTTTTGTCATGTAGGCTGTGATAGATCGCCATGAAAGTAATAAAGCAGTAAATTCAATTTTACACAGCAGCGCCTTGAATAAGGGGACGTCTCAAAATAAGTTTGCGATTTATTACGTTGTATTGGCGTTCTTGTGCACTTATTATCCGTGTGACACGATAGTGATCAGGTGAATATGCAATGAAATGTGAAAAGAGCCACGAGGAAACATCCGCACTTGACACCTGGACTAAGTCAGTTGGAAACATCTACACTTCACATCTTGACAAAGTCAGGTGGAAACATCTGCACTTGACACCTGAACAAAGTCAGTTGGAAACATCTGCACTTCACATCTTGACAAAGTCAGGTGGAAACATCTGCACTTCACATCTGGACAAAGTCAGGTGAAAACATCTGCACTTCACACCTGGACAAAGTCAGGTGGAAACATCTACACTTCACATCTTGACAAAGTCAGGTGGAAACATCTGCACTTCACATCTGGACAAAGTCAAGTGGAAACATTAGCACCTCACAACTGGACAAAGTCAGGTGGAAACATCTACACTTCACATCTTGACAAAGTCAGGTGGAAACATCTGCACTTCACATCTGGACAAAGTCAGGTGGAAACATCTGCACTTCACATCTGGACAAAGTCAGGTGGAAACATCTGCACTTCACATCTGGACAAAGTCAAGTAGAAACATCTGCACTTCGCATCTGGACAAAGTCAGGTGGAAACATCAGCACTTCACACCTGGACAAAGTCATTGGAAACATCTGCACTTCACATCTTGACAAAGTCAGGTGGAAACATCTACACTTCATAGCTGGACAAAGTCAGGTGGAAACATCAGCATCTCACAACTGGACAAAGTCATTGGAAACATCTACACTTCACATCTGGACAAAGTCAGGTGGAAACATCTGCACTTCACACCTGGACAAAGTCAGGTGGAAACATCTGCACTTCACACCTGGGCCAAGTCAGATGGAATCATCTGCACTTCACATCTGGACAAAGTCAGATGGAAACATCTGCACTTCACATCTTGACAAAGTCAGGTGGAAACATCTACACTTCACATCTGGACAAAGTCAGGTGGAAACATCTGCACTTCACACCTGGACCAAGTCAGATGGAATCATCTGCACTTCACATCTGGACAAAGTCAGGTGGAAACATCTGCACTTCACATCTTGACAAAGTCAGGTGGAAACATCTGCACTTCACATCTGGACAAAGTCAGGTGAAAACATCTGCACTTCACACCTGGAAAAAGTCATTGGAAACATCTGCACTTCACATCTTGACAAAGTCAGGTGGAAATATCTACACTTCACATCTGGACAAAGTCAGGTGGAAAAATCTGCACTTCACATCTGGACAAAGACAGGTGGAAAAATCTGCACTTCACACCTGGACAAAGTCAGGTGGAAACATCTGCACTTCACACCTGGACAAAGTCATTGGAAACATCTGCACTTCACATCTTGACAAAGTCAGGTGGAAACATTTACACTTCATATCTGGACAAAGTCAGGTGGAAACATCAGCACCTCACAACTGGACAAAGTCAGGTGGAAACATCTACACTTCACATCTTGACAAAGTCAGGTGGAAACATCTGCACTTCACATCTGGACAAAGTCAGGTGGAAACATCTGCACTTCACATCTTGACAAAGTCAGGTGGAAACATCTGCACTTCACATCTTGACAAAATCAGATGGAAACATCAGCACTTCACACCTGGACAAAGTCAGGTAGAAACATCTGCACTTCACATCTTGACAAAGTCAGGTGGAAACATCTGCACTTCACACCTGGGCAAAGTCAAAAGGAAATATCTACACTTCACACCTGGGCAGAGCCAAGAGTGAACATCGGTTCCACACTTCAGACCTGGACAGATCTAAGAGGAAACATCCAAACTTCTCACCTGGACAGATCTAAGGGGAAACATCCACACCTCACGCCTGAAAAGATCTAACAGGAAACATCCAGACTTCTCACCTGGACAGAACTAAGGGGAATCATCCACACCTCACGCCTGGGCAGATCTAAGAGGAAACATCCAGACTTCTCACCTGGACAGATCTAAGGGGAAACATCCAGACTTCACACCTGGGCAGAGCCAAGAGTGAACATCGGTTCCACACTTCAGACCTGGACAGATCTAAGAGGAAACATCCAGACTTCTCACCTGGACAGATCTAAGGGGAAACATCCACACCTCACGTCTGAAAAGATCTAATAGGAAACATCCAGACTTCTCACCTGGACAGAACTAAGGGGAATCATCCACACCTCACGCCTGAAAAGATCTAAGAGGAAACATCCAGACTTCTCACCTGGACAGATCTAAGGGGAAGCATCAACACCTCACGCCTGGACAGATCTAAGAGGAAACATCCAGACTTCTCACCTGGACAGAGCTAAGAAAAGACGTCCACATCTCACACCTGGACAAAGCTCAGGGGAAGCATCCGCATTTCACACCTGGAGAGAGCTGAGAAAAAAACGTCCACATTTCACACGTGGACAAAGCTGAAGGGAAATATCCGCATTTCAAACCTCGACAAAGCTGATGGGAATTACCGACATTTCACACCTAGACAGAGCCGAGTGGAAACATCCGTATTTCACACCTGGACAGATCTGAGCGGAAACATCCGCATTTCACCTGGACGGAGCTGAGCGGAATGATCCGCATTTCACATATGGACAGAGCTGAGCGGAAAGATCCGCATTTCACCTGGACGAAGCTGAGCGGAAAGATCCGCATTTCACCTGGACATACCTGAACGGAAATATCCCCATTTCACACCTGGTCAGAGCTAAGCGGACACATCCGCATTTCTCACCTAGACAGATCTGAGCGAAACATCCGCATTTCAAGTGGACAGAGCTGAGCGGAAACATCCCCATTTCACCTGTACAGCGCTGAGCGGAAATATGCGCATTTCACCTGGACAGACCTGAGCGGAAATATTCTCATTTCACAATCTGGACTGATAATTTAATCACTACAAAGGCTGACGATAGCGGAATTGTGTTGTCCACGCTGCAGTAGCATAACCTATTCTAACATCACCGTGCAATGCACAGTGATGTAATGTTAAATTTAACGGAATAGTCTGTGAGAGGACAAACCCTCACCTGTTGTTAGAGCACGAACTGACGGGACGACAGTGTAACACCTGGGTCTCTTCAACATCCAGCGGTTCCCTGGGAACTCTCTTCTGGAACGCTCTCAGACTGGAGGCTAGCTGGGAACGGTAGACGTGGGTGGAGTTCTTAGCCGACGGGCGGGTAACAGGTTGACCATCCAAATAGTAAGAGGACTGTGGACCGAGGAAAGTCACATTTGTTAGATATACGTGCCACTAACCGGAGCAGTACCGGTAAACATCTGAAAGCTATGTATAATACTGAGGGAAAATAATTTCTCAATATATTGTACGCATATAATAAAACAAAATTCATACATATCTATATTGTGAAATGAAGTTCACTGATCCACTGATCATAAAGAAAGGCATCAATGGTAGCAATCGATATAGACCTGATGAAAAATCGATGTGCTGGCAATATAAAATGTGATTTACTGCATTCGTGTTTGAGGACAAGTACACAAAAAGCACAACGCTATCGGTTGCCATAAATCTTTAACTGGTGCTGCAGTTCAGTGCATGCCAAGTCAAGTGGAAGGGTGATACGGACGAGAAGGGCGGAGACAGTGGTTAATCATCGAAATAATAACGTTAGAGAAATCGATATGAAATTCTGTATCCAGGCGAACAGATGATATTTCACATACCGGAAACAGTCAATCGGGAAATTCCGGTGTTAATCGGCTTTGCTATGACGATGATTCATAGATGTGATAAATACTTGTAGAAACCCCCATCGTCCAAATGCCATTGCTGTCAAACAGGGCAGTATGTCACAGGGACTGATACGCCAGGCAATAGTAAAGCTGATAACAAGAGTAAGTTAATGTAAACTTTATCTTAACTGTAGCAACGCTTGCCCTGACAAGGGTAATTAGACGATTTTAGACAAACAGCTGGCTCGAACAAGCACGTACAGTTTTAGGATATGGGAACAATGACACAGTTACAATCATACCAAATAGAAATTTCCCGTTGTGTTTGTGTTAGCATTATTTTGTGAAACAAGGGTCACTGCGGTCATAATACGGACGATTTCCAGATTCACGCATGCGTTGTTCACATATCTATCAGGTGGACGTCATGTAATTTGTAAATAAGCTTACATGTAGAAGGAGAACCTAATAAATGTACACTGTGTGGTTTATGATTTAGTTACAAACATGGGTGCTCATACTTGTGTAGGCCAAAGTCTGGCACTTGGCATAACATGCAACATGGGGCACATAAAATAACATGCTACGCCGCGGGTGCATAACATAACATGCGACAAGTCTGTCACACAACATACCATGCGACACCGCGGGCGCATAACATAACATGCGACATCCCCGGCGCATGACGTAACATACGACAGAAGTTACTGGCAAACTTCGGACTTACTCAGACTATAACCAATCTGCCGCCTCACTAAATCACGAGATCTAACGTCTCGGCAAACTTCGGCCTTAATCAGACTAACCAATCTGCCGCCTCACTAAATCACGAGATGTATCGTTTCGGCAAACTTCGGCCTTAATCAGACTAACCAATCTGCCGCCTCACTAAATCACAAGATGTAACGTTTCGGCAAACTTCGGCCTTAATCAGATTAACCAATCTGCCGCCTCACTAAATCACGAGATTTAACGTCTCGGCAAGTTCAGCCTTAATCAGACTAACCAATCTGCCGCCTCACTAAATCACGGGACATAAAGTCTCGTCAAATTTCAGCCCTATGTCTGTTACATGTAGTTGTCAGACTCGAGTTCTTTTCGTCAAACCTGTATAATACTGGCTGTTAGAATTGGTGGATGTCTGTATAGATATAGATAGGTCAAAGTTCCGTTTGTTCAGGTGAAGATAACCCATTATCGAGGCTATCTCAATAGCGACGACCTAAGACACTAGTAACATAGCTATACACAGGTACCAATCTAATTTTGTCCATGACGACGCAGGTATTGTCACACGTTAGAGGTCTTATATTTCTTCCTTAACCTGAGAAAGTTGGTGAAGCGCATGGGACTAGTTAATGCGCCTCTGGAATACGTGAGTATCCATACTTCATCTAGATGGAATTAAGGTATAAATATTAAAAGAAAAATAACTGTATGATTCAGCAATTAAATGCATGTATGTCAATGTGATAATTTGCCTAATATAGATTTCTCATAATATATAGATTATCAACTCGGTAAATCCGCGAGATAAGATATCGTTCAGACGAGGTGACCTTGAAATCATTAAATACTTATATTAACTCAATCGTGTTGGGCCCAAACGATTTTTGACCTTGCTCGTTCACATTGGCGAAGGCTGGTATAGGACGTCTGTTTCGACACAGAGATCCAAACTGTGTTTTGTCTTTGCACACAAACCACATGATGTATATTTTCCTAATACCCGTTAATGCAACCACATTCTAAAGCTGTAAAATCATTTTAGGGGTGAAAGTAATCTTTCAGCAAAGCTGTATTTTAAAGAACCAAATTGTACCACAGAAACATGAAAATGCGGGCAGTTCATAACGAATGCCACACACCAAAGCGTGCGGTAAAATATTATCTCTGATGTGTGTATATATAGCACGACATACAAAGAGAGCCAAGCAGTTTACAAATGCAAATGCAATATGTCTGAAGCCAATATTAATTGTACGTATGAGCGTACTGAAGTCATTTATTGAGACAAAAATGTATTCGTCTATGCTTTTACACATTTTTTTTTGAAACCATCTGTGGCAAATTCTTACAGAAAGTCAAATCCGCTTGTTGGTATATAGGCCTGTAGTTTAAACACAAATGGCAGTTGAAACTACCCCGTAGAGAGAAACTGTTAGAGTAAATGAAGATATGAATCAGGTCATTTTGACAAATTCCTAATTAATCAAGGGATCCTTTCAAACAATTTGAAATTTCAAAGTGTAGCTCTCAAACCCTGGAAGTTTTCGCCAGGACATAAGAGCATCTCTGTGTTTGTGTAAAGTGAAAGTAAATATATATCTGGTTCTCTTAATATGTTTTCAAAATCGACACAAAAATCAAACGACAGAGAAGAAACCATGCATTAACAAGGCTTCTGGGCACCGAAGTGCAGGAGCAAGTGAACAATGCCTTCGTGAAGATAGTGTTTGTTTAAAATACAGAAAGATAGATTAGGACATAAAAATGGTGGAAACAAACGTACATTTGTACCGGAAATACCTCCGAAATTTCCAAAGACGACTGTAGTGTGCAATGTTTCTCGTACAAAATGACACACGTTTTCCAGAAAAGATAAAGTAATTATTCAAAAAAAAAAACCCTTACTGGGTCAGGTATATAATGTACCTGTGACAGGTGAGTATTAGTCATTTCCGGTACACGCTTCCTATACAGGTAAACCAAGCGCCCTTAGTAACCCTTCCGCCTCCACAGGAAGATCATATTGCTATCTATTAGACGTTGGTATTACGCAGACATTCGTTTTAAAGTTGTAGGCGTGCGCTGAATCGTGACCATTACACCCCTACAACACCTGTCACCCAGTTACAGAGTCATGACGTGCCTGAACGGCCACTGGAAGCTGGAGTCCAACGGCGAGAATTGGGAAGAGTACATGAAAGCAATGGGTAAGGAGGGTTGATTCCACATGTGATTCCACATGAGAGGAGACAATAAAGAATAGGATATACAGATCATATCCCGTGTTCACTCAAACGTATAGATGATTTTTATGAAAGGCGAATGAGAGCATGAGCCCTCGCACACAGGTTTGGCCTCTAAGGCGGGAGAAGTGGAGGTGATTTTCGATGGACGCGAGATTTAGTAGAGATTAGTGATGAGAAGACTGTTGACGCTTCAAGCAAATAAATGTTGTTGGGAGCCTCGATGAAATCTCGTCAGAATGTTGCCTTGTCATATAACCTCAAGAGAATTTAGGCTAATTCTGCTGTCTCGTACGAATACGGCTATGCGCGTGTACGCCGGCGTATGGCCGGATAAGGCTCCCGTAGATTTCCGCGTTGTTCTCTGGTCTAGGCCACCGTGACATTTCCCTGGGCTTTCGTGCAGGTTACTCAGCCTTTGTACGACCGCGTCTTCGTTACATAATGTCACAGTGGCATTTACAGTAAGGTGCTCATTGATCGGTACAAAATGTATTCACACCATAAGGGACTTTCAAGGCAAATGTCCAAAAGCGCTTCTACTACACGCCCAGTGTTCACATTGAAGATTGTATTGACTGCACATTGGAAAATTGTTCAATGTGTGGGGGATGTGTATTTAAAGCACCTGTTCACACTTTTTAATACAGCGCAAATAAAAGCCGCAGTTAATAGCCATGACTCAAACGCGTTATCTCAAGTCTCGACTGTTAATATACACCTGCATGCGTGCTGTTAACCGATATCTTGTCCTTGCCGACAATAAATGTTTTTTTCACCTGTACATGTAGATAGGCCTACATTATATATCAACTCAGCACATTGTTCAATCCAATAACTATTGCTTCGAAATGTATACTAACGTCCAAAAGAAACTTTACCAAGGCTTTGAGAGACGACCGAACAAAAGAAACCACATGCTGCACATGCAAGCGATATGTATTCAAGAGAGTGATGTTTTAAGATGGTGTGAACTAGATGAGACTCTATGACAGGAGAAACATTTTCATGAACAGTCACACAAAGACACATGTGTGTCCAAACGAAACAAGTTAAAATCACATTTGTAAAGTTTCTTATGGACGCCAGTATATATAACATGACTGGCGCCTGGTCCCATATCCGAGAACTATTGCTTTGAAATGTATATGTCAGCCATAATATGACAGGCAACTTGTCTCATGTACAAAAAGCGTATCTACTTGCCACCACTACTTTTGTACAGCAAACGGTTAGAGACATACAGTTATGGGAACAGGCACATCATTCTTCAGGTATCTGTTACTCTGCAATTTGATAAGAATACAGGTTCAGCGTTTACTCACAGTTACTATTTTTATACATCAACTGTCATCTGTTTTCACTGAATAAAATTGTGCACGTCAAAGACAAAGCCATTTTTTATCCTTTCTGTTTCTAATATTAAGAAAGGTTAAAATTGAACGTTAGATAACATTTGCGATAAGGGTAAGAGTGAGACAGCCAGAGCTGGATTTGAATCCACATATGTATGTCAGTTACGCTTTGATTGCAAAGGTCCATAAATCCAAAGTCCCGATCTAAGTCTACCTGATGAATACATAGCCCTAGTCCCGGGATATGCCGAATTGGACACAACCATAAAGCAGGGCGCGGCTGACTCTGGACGCTCTGCCCATATCTACATACCAGAGAGAATTATACACATTGTAAAACTGAACAAACTGGAAAACTGTTGACTGTTTGTGCTTATATGACTCTCATCCAGCTCGCACTGAGCATTGTTTGAAAAACATTTCTTGCGATTATTGACCTGGGACGTCCACAATGGTTGGCGATTGTTATACCAATGTCTGCTACGACTCTGGGATATAGTGGGGGATAAGGTTATTAAAACGCTGGAAAGTGAATTGTCGATAAATCGATTGTTCGATCATTCACTTCAGGATATCCATCAATCATGTATCGAGCGTCGATATATGAATATGAATATATGAATCAATAAAATGACTTAACTATGGCATTGTGCTATTAGACTCACTTGTGAGAGATTCTGGTGAATCAGAACATGTGCGCATTGTTCTGAGCTCATGGCAGAAACAAAACGATCACGATTTAAGATAAAACTTACTGCAGACAGTAGTGCCTGAAGTTTTATGTACATATATCTCTACTCCGACAGTAGGGATACTTGGGATATTAGCACCTTAACATCTATTGAATAGATTGGTGATCTGCATAAAAACTATAGATTTCCGCCTTGGAAAGTCTGATGTATTCAGCGTATGGTCATCCTGGTACAATATGCTGCAGGTGTGAACATAGTCCTACGTAAGGTAGCCAACAACCTGACGATTTACGAAGAATTGAAGCAGGAGGGGGAGGAGTGGGGTGCTGAACCTCACTTCAACCTTCAAGAACCAGTACCTCAGGTTCAGACTGGGGGAAGAGTTCCCGGAGAGCACGGCCGACGGCAGGAAACCTATGGTAATCTCAAGCCACCCATGATATCGTTAAGATGTTACCTGTAGGTTTTAACAAATCTTCATGGAATACTGACATGCTATGAGCATCAAGTAACAGCTCTTTTTGTTTCTAACGGTAGTCGTCAAAGAACTTGTCCCCCACAAGCAATGAATGATTATGTCTCAACACCATATCGACAATTTTCCTGTCATATCCGCAATATTCCCGCCATGTTGTGGTAACGTCCACAGAGATTGTCGTTTTCGGAAAATCACCTTTTATATGCCTTATCTTGTTACTTTCAAATTACAGTCAACCTTGACAGTCGAGGATAACAAACTGGTGCACAAACAAAGGGCCGTCAAGAAAAATGAAATAGATTCCACAATAATAAGAGAGCTGATAGACTCGGAAACAATGCATTTGGTAAGATTCAGTCTTTCGTATGTGCGTGTGGTGTGGGTGGGAATGTATTTTTTAAAACTCTTTCAAATTAAGATTTGTCACTGTGTCGGATATAAAGTGAATACATGGCATATAGTTTGCCGGAAATGAGTCGTGACCGCGCAGAAGAGTTCCAAGTCAATCACAAGCTTCAGACAAGGAATTTACGAGGCTTCCCTGGATCGGGTTTTTGGTGGATCCTTGATCCAATAAGATCATTTATCAGGTGCTACATGTAACTTGAGACGATACCTTGCCAACGTCCAATGTGGCGTACATTGAGCTTTGTCTACTGGGGAAAAGAAGTCAGAAGGAGTTAGAAGGAGTTTGGTATTACAGACTTTTTTCATTGATGGCGGCTTATATACCGTGCAGGGGTGAAATGTACTGGGTGTGCCGTTAAATGTCAATCAGTCCATCAATCAATCAGTCAGTCTTGTAATCATATATATGTTGTCGTCTGTTGTCGTCGAATTGTTAATTACCAAGGGGTATGTTTTGTGCCGAGAAAATTAAAACGAATAATTTCATCTAATCATTCATCCTCTTTTAGTGAAATCGTCAAAGTTAAATACTGACAAACTGCTTGTTTTTTTGTTGTGCAGACCGCCATAGCTCACTGTGCCAACGGAACGGATGTGACGTGTGTACGGGTGTTTAAACGGTACACGCCATGACGTCGGCGTGACGTAGATCTACTACCTGTAATATCACACATAGTCACGAATCTTATTGTTTAATAGAACAAATTAGAGTGCATGGTAAGCATTTTTAGGAAGGGAAATTCAAGTGATGTGCACAAACTGTCTGAATGATATTTTGCATGCACTGTGTGCAACTATATGCAGCCAGTAATACAGTTACATAGCTTATGGGGCCATAGCAACTGCCTTCAAGTTCCATATACATGTGTATTTGTGTTAGAATGAATACCTATTTCTTAACAGCATTTAATGCGTTTTTTTTATAGAATTACACCTGAAACGGGCCAAGAGAACACAAATGTCAAGGAACGTTTGAAACCCGTGAAGCAACACGCTGATCACAGTGGGGTTGTTTGGCGTACATTAGACGTTAATTGTCAGTGGTTTCATTATAACGTGTCAAGTTTCTGTCTGAACTTTACAACTGGGCTGGTGCATACCCTGTTAAGGGAATATACACAATGCTTTCTACCACCGTACAGAGAATAACTGAATAGAGAATAGCCCTGTCACCTGTATACGGGTTTTCTTCAGTTTAGTCAATAAAGGTCATACAGATTTATGCGTCATTGATGTGTGTTTACTGGCTTGTTGTAATTACTGACCACTGAGGTGGCTATGTGATAAATACCATTATAAGTATATGATGTTATATTCTAGCGGCCTACCATTCATCTAAACACAATTACCAATTAATAATGACAGCACATGAGATTTCCTCATCGCGAGGAAACGTGTTTTTGCTGCTTTCAGGCCAAGCAAACTAACTTGTTCATTTATGTAGTCCTTGTTTGATTGACTGGCATGATTGGTGTTTTGATGTTGTACGAAAGAACATTTAATTGACATGATGATGGTCAATATGTGGACGAAACCAGGAAGAGCCCTAGGAACATTCCCGTCTAACAAAATGAGCCATTGGGTCTGATGTGTTGGCATGTGTTGATCTGACGCGTTGGTCTGATGTGTTGGCCTGACACGTTGGTGTGACGTGTTGGTCTGATGCGTTAGCCTGATGTGCTGGTTTGAAGCGTTGGCCTAATGTGTTGGTCTGATGTGCTGGTGTGACGTGTTGGTCAGATGTGTTGGCCTGACACGTTGGTGTGACGTGTTGGTCTGATGTGTTGGTCTGATGCGTTGGCCTGTGTTGGTCTGATGTGTTGGTGTGACGTGTTGGCCTGATGTGTTGGTCTGCTGTGTTGGTCTGATGTGTTGGCCTGATGTCTTGGTGTGACATGTTGGTCTGATGTGTTGGTTTGACAAATTGATCCGATGTACATTTCTCAATAATGTTATTTTCACTCAGATTTACAGATTCCTCGCACGGGTTAAAGGGAATTAGGTTTCAGATTCAGGCTAATCGGATTAGGTTATAAAGTCACCTCGATACAGTGACCTCCGAATCAGGCACACTTGTCCTCTGCTAAACTGCTGAGACATTTCGACCAACATGGCGACATGTATCACTGGCCTATTATAGGTATATGAATCCTATTGGTAAGGCATTTGTTCAAAACTCCGGTAAGGCTCTCAGCTCAATTTCTAAACTACAGTTTCTGATAGATAGTATAAATCTTAAATAACGATAAACAATTTCAACCACTGTAACCACGTGACATCTACTAATCTGGCAACAAGGTGTGCACAACTCTGAAGTATGACTGACAGTCGAATATTACCTGCACGTACTTAAATTGAGACTGGGTTAAAAATGTATCTATATCTCCTATTATACAAGCCGTTTAATTCCAGGTAAATGAGACTGAGTAATTTATAAGCAAATAGGTGAACTTCAACAAGCTGTGCTTTACGTACAGTACAGATCCTAAGACAATGATAATACTGTTAATTAAACCACTGTTGTAAAAGATGACATCCATCGATATGATAACCATAAGTGGTTAGTCACCAGAAAATAATTATGAGCTCTGCCTTTGGTATGATTTCATATTTGTGCTTTACATATCGTTTTTTCTTTCCTTTTTTTTTTGTTTGCAGCCGGCGTATGTAATTAGCCTGTTGAGTACAGGTGTGTTGACTTACCTGTATGGCAGAGGCGGGTCTAAAGCGCCGGGAGAATTCCATACTGACCTCTCGCACCTGTTCGGACAACTTCCGGAACTGGGCCTGCCATGGAGGAGGAAAGTAGTCATCGTGAAGCATGGTGTTTATATAGTCACACCGAATGACAGCGGACACAGCCGTGAGAGCACAAGCAGTAGGTGCTGCAGTACGGAGGATTCGAACTAACCATCCAGGGCATACGTGTAACAGGCGCTGACCACCGTTATATATACCGGCTCATTCTTCGCATAACGATTTTCCTTCTTCAGCCAGCGTGGTAAAATGGATGTCTGTTGGAATAGCTTCATGTAGACATATCCAAAACAAAAACAGAAACACAGATTCCACAGTACTGTTTGCTTCTAGGGCGAGTGTTTTTCGGCCTACTTCATACAGGGCAGAGGGTATACCTTCCCATGTGCGTGGCCTGGCAGGTGCATAGTGCAAACATGAAAGCCTTCGTTAACAAAAGGGAAAAGTGGATTGCAAAAAGTCGGCTATACCTGTGAGCAGGTAACTAAGCACGCTCGCGCTAGAATATGGTTGAAGTGCACCGAGTACACGGCCCAATGCTTATATGTGTATGGGGCTTAGCGACCGACAAACGCCACAATGTCACCCGAGCCCAAGCACGTGCGCACGACTAAGCAGTATGACACTGCTGTATGTTCCCTGCACACACACACCACAAATTGAGATCGTGTTATGTCTGCATCTAAATCTCCTATTACAAGTCGTACAATGCCAATTAATTACAACTGATTAATTTATATGGGTTCTGAGAATCTATAAAAGGTCTATACTCTGAACTGGCAACACCATTAACGGCAGTAGCAAGGAAGACATAAAACACCGACTCAGCTAAAATTATCCGAGCTAAGGTGACTTCGAGTTCATTTTCGTGGGATTTGTTTTTTCGAATAATATTAATTAAGTTATGTTATATAAAAAAGAACGCAGTAGTCTGCGACAATACAATTCAATAACCAGGTAAGGAGTGCTCAATGGATGGGCAATGGATATGCTGAACCGTGGTCATCCGGCACCCCCACACGCAATAACAACCGTCATGCATTTATATAATATAAAGACACACTACATAGACAGTAAAACCAAGTAGAAAAATGGCATTGATAGTTGCCCTTAACAGTTGGAATTATATCACTGGTCTAGAATAACTCTAAATGCTGTATTGTAGTCACATTTAACATATAATAAAACATCGTGTCATATTTAGTTACATGTATCATATGGAACCTCATTCATGCCTTGTTCCCAGCGCAACTGATCGATCCTCTGGTGTGTGGGGTTGTAGGTTCGAATTCAGCCCTCACTGGTACTACCGCGGCTTCCACATCCATCCATGGGTAAACCTTACCGCCATCTTACAAGTAGTTTCATCAAGGCGTTAAACCGCAATCAAATCATAAATACCATCTGGTTTCCACGGCATTTATACGTCTTTATTCGCGTATTAGATGCCATATAATACACGCATTATTCATAATATCGCCAAAATTGATGCGTCTTTCAAGTTTTGAAAAACATTAAACAACAAAAAGATCTAAATGTATTTTTACGAATGAAAGTGAAAGTAGATATTGCAAGAGTTAAGTATCTAGTGATTAAGATGCCATTTTCGTGTTGTGTTGGTGTATATTAGACCTATATAGTCTACAGTTAAGCTGTTTCAGTACGCATGTCAGGCATGTCAAACATTACTGTATTATGTAATTATGATATTTGCCAAATATATGACACTAATCTGTACTGTTTGCTGTCTATGTAGGTTAGTCCCAGATATAACTCGCCCCTGGGAAAGTACCCCAGCGCTTCATTATGTTGTTAATCACAAGTACAGCATACCTAACTTGAGCATATAAATGTCTGAGCACGGACCTGTATTTCCAGAATTGAAATTTGCCACTACTCAGGCCGGTAATTGAGGTCCCGATGTAACATGTCAGACTGTATATTACGGACATGTCGGTGTCTGCGTCATTTTAGCCCATCGAGCCGTACTAGGCCAAATATGTACGTATAGCCCGTCTCGTATCATTGTGGACGTTGGTTCTACGATTCGAAAGTTTAAACTGTAGGATTACTGTTCAAGGATGGTTTAGTGATGCTAACACTGACTTTGGAAGTCAGTGAAAACGTGGCACAGATGAGCAGCCACCCATGACTGTACGTAGTAAGAGCTCGTATACGACTGGGCTAATTACTTTTTGCGACGCGTCTGCTTCCATTACAAACCCACAAAATATCGAAGTATGCTGCACATTAAATTATAAATGATGCTTTTCCAAAAGGCCTAGTGCGACAGGTTCCTAAATGGTTGACAAGTCGGTTGTTATTGGCGCCCTGTCCATCTCACCACCTAATAGTTCATATATACGACAAATCTTTAAGTTCTTCTGGTATTGATACACAACAAGGGGCTTAAATAGGCCTACACGACAACAGGTTGAGATACACAACAACAGGCTGATATACACGACAACAGGATGAGATACACGACAACAGGTTAAGATACATGACAACAGGCTGAGATACACGACAACAGGCTGAGATACACAGCAGCAAGCTGAGATACGCGACAACAGAATGAGATACACCACAACAGGTGAAGATACACCAAAACAGGATGAGATACACCACAACAGGATGAGATACACCAAAACAGGATGAGATACACCACAACAGGCTAAGATACACCACAACATGATGAGATACACCACAACAGGTGAAGATACACCACAACAGGACGAAATACACGACAACAGCCTGATACACGACAACAGGCTAAGATACACGACAACAGCCTGATACACGACAACAGGCTGAGATACACCACAACAGCCTGAGATACACGACAACAGGATGATATACACGGCAACAGGCTGAGATACACCACAACAGCCTGAGATACACCACAATGGGCTGAAATACACAACAGCAAACTGAGATACACCACAACGGGCTGAGATACACCACAACAAGTGAAGATACACCACAACAGGCTGAGATACACCACAACAGGCTAAGATACACCACAACACCCTGAGATACACCACAACAAGCGAAGATACACGACAACAGGATGAGATACACCACAACAGGCTGAGATGCACGACAACAGGCTGAGATAAACGACAACAGGTTGAGATACACGATAGCAGGCTGAGATACACGACAACGGGCTGATGCACGAAAATGGACTGAGATACACCACAAAAGCTGAGATATACAACAAAATGCTGAGGTACACGACAACGGGCTGAGATACACGACAACAAGCTGAGGTACATGAAAATAGACTGAGATAGACGACAACGGGCTGAAATACACCACAATAGTCTGGGAAACATGACAATAAGCTGAGATACACGACAACAGGCTGAGATACATGAAAATAGACTGAGATAGACGACAACAGCCTGAAATACACCACAACAGGCTGAGATACACAACAGGCAGAGATATACGAGAATGAACTGAGATACAAGACAAGTTGAGATACACGGCAACAGGCTGACAAACACGACAACAGACTGAGATACACGGCAAAAGGCTGGGATACACGACAACAGGCTGAGATACACCACCATAGGCTGGGAAACATGACAACAAGCTAAGATACACGACAACAGGATGAGATACACGACAACAAGCTGAGATACACCGCAACAGACTGAAATACACGATAACAGGCTGAGATACACGACAAGCTGAGATACACGGCAACAGAATGAGGTACACGACAATAAGCTGAGATATACCACAACAGGCTGAGATACACGACAAGAAGCTGAGATACACGACAACAAGTTGCGGTACATGACAACAAACTGGGATACACGACAACAAGCTGAGATACACGACAACAGGCTGAGATACACGACAACAGGCTGAGACACGACAACAAGCTGAGATTCACGACTACTTTCTTGTCTTACCTTGGTCAGCTTCCGCGGAAGGTCATCTGAAACATATTTTAAGTTATAGTTATTTATTTTTGGTGTTTTACGCCGTACTCACGAATATTTCACGCGTACGACGCATTGGCCTATACCATTTGTTAGACATATTGTTCCAGAACTTTCCAGGTTAAGAATCGCAAAGCAGCATTTCCAAAACAACTTTCAACACAAATTAGTAAAGATGTGAGAAAATAAAGAAACGAAGACATTAGGACGGAGTCATATAACGGCAGTTCACTCACTTTTTTGTGACTTTGATGTCTCTGTGTTATGAAGAGGTGTCTCGTGATCGTTGTCTGCCCAACCAAGCCGATGTAGAGTTTCCTGAGAAGACAACAAATAAGTTAGTGGACAGTTTGACACACTGAAATACCGGTATTTTTTTTTAATAAAATTTGTCCAAAGCAGTAATTTCTTTGATCCTTTTCGGTAATACCACACTGTTCCTGTGTAGTTATCCTTGTAAAGCAAAGAAATAGTTCACAAGCACGACATAAAGTAAGACCAGATATATGATATTTGTGCAAGGCTCCTATTCTGACTGACCGTTGTTCTCTTGCACATGAGTACTACGTCAGCAGTTTGCCCACAAATCATCATCACTAAGGCAGAAATGAACAACAGACAGCACAGCTTGGACCTGAGTTAGGCAGGAAAACTTCTACATTGAACAGTAAGACAGAAGCAAACCAATCCATTATTTCATCATGCTTTAACCGTGAAATCTCTCACAAAAGTCAGGATAACTAGGGTTAAATGATCCCCCCTACATCTCTAGAAAACAAATATTAATTTGTTCATTTGTTTGGTGTCAAAAATATTATGGTGGGAGAAAACTAAGCAAACGAACGACAATCTGCGGGCTCCTGGAAGCGATCAATCAATCAATCAATCAATCAAAAATGACATGGTTTTGATCCTGTTATAACTATGAACTTGTATTTTAACTCACCATTAAAGTTTACAGCTTGGTAATTATGAACGAATGATGAACGAACGATGAACGAATGATCATGCTTACCATATCTAGTTTGGAGAACCCTGTGGCGTTACGCTGGGGAGTGTGACTGGTTTCCGACTCGATTTGTCTCGATTCTTTCTTGTGTTGGGTTTTCGGTCGCACTCGTCTTTTCGTCGCTTTTGAAACTAGCTTTGGCTTTTGTGCCAGTTCACATTTACACCTATTAAAGTAGAGGTAATATCAAGGAAGGCTATACTAAACCTCATTTTACCTATCTTATAGCGGATAACCTCATGTGGATAACCAGATAATATAACTGGTGCAAAGTCTTAAATTCAAAACCAGTTAGCGAGGTCCCAGTGTATTTTAAACGACTGCATGTTCCACATTGCTTGTAAACCAGCTCGCCAGAGTGAAGAAATTGGCAAATTTGTAAACTAGCTCGCCAGAGTAAAGCAACTGGCAAATAAATATATGTATGCATTATGAATGATGAAATCTAGCCGCCCATGCCTGTAAAGTGGTAAAATCCTAATGTGGCGTCACTCGTCGCAGTATGACCAGAAAGCCCATCATAGAATCCAATTTTCAAATGCAACTTCTAGGTTGAAAAAGGTTTAAAGAAATAAATCCAACTATGTTTGAGAACAGTGTATAATGGTCTTTCATATGAAATATACTTCACGTTAGTTGGTTTATCTTTAACATAACTACAAGCGGGCATATCTTACATGTCAAAGGAGCTGTCTTTGTCGGGATCTTTCCATCCTGGAACTGGCCAGTACTGGCGGTACACTGTTGTTAACAAAGATTTGTTGTACATGGCTAAGGTAGAAGTTTTCAGGACTCCGGGATTTTCATGTTCTCTCATCTATGTAGTATATTTTCCCTTCAGTCGCACAATCATATAGTTCTTGGCAAATGTATGTGTAATATAGGAAACACATATATCGCTTACTTGTCTGACAAAGTCACCCCTCATTGATGGTCATTCTAATGCAGAACTATATGATCAGAAACAGTGTATGCTAAATTCTCCAGAGCATGTGGCGTGCATACTCCGAGTTTCCTTGTAAGCAATGTTGTAACAGTCCCCGATGATAACAATGGTGGTTTAGCAAAGGTCGCCGTACAATGGTTTTCAGCCTTTGATCCCAGAAACATTAAGGCATTCAGTTCCACCCGACTTTTGCTAAGAATTGCACAAACTCCCGTCTTGAAGTTCCACGCTTTGTGCCACACCGACAGTACCCAGAACATCTGCCAAATTCCCTGACACTGGGACCGGCTCTATCAGGCCGACTCAAACGGCATCGGTAGCTTCACAAGCCTGACTGAACACATTCCGTTTGACCTACCTGAACGGCTTGTTAGTGATCAGATTCGTTGTGTATTGGATATCCAGAGATTACAGGGCTAATGAGGGCGAAGCCGTAACGCTGAAAACTACCGTGTCCGTTTAGAGTTACACTCCCTGAAATCACCGGATGGCTATATATCATACCAGCTATTAGCTCAGATTTGTGATAACAGAATAACGCTGATTGTATCTCTGCACCTGCAGGTTATCGGTCTTAAGTTCTATGACAGTGCTATGTTTAAACGTCGGATTTCATACGTGATGGACAAACTTGGTAGCAATTTCCTCATTGAAGTCGAACTACCATGCAACCACAACAGTGATTCCAATAGTCGGCTTACCTTCAAAGATATCAACAATATGACTGATATCTGAAATGGTTCTTATCCGGTAAACATCGGCGGTATTCAACAACATACCATTTGATTCAATAGTCAATTGGAGACCGATAAAAGTTTTGTGCCAAACATGGTATTTGACATGCATCACCTGAGTGATTGATGAAAATACACTTGGAGACTCCAAGACGTTGTTATGAAAAGACTCTAGACATATTGATTCTTTCCACTGGGCTTTCTCCGCGATCAAAATCAGGTGATATATACCTGTAAGGTGATGTATACCTGTACGGGGACATATACCTGTACGGGGACATATACCTGTACGGTCATATATATCTGTGCGGATCTGTGTACAGATGAGCAGGTTCTACGTTAGGCTTAACCATGGAATAACCAGTTCTATGAAACTGCTATCGGTGGTTATATATTCTGGGTCGGGGATCCAATCCACGAGCCTCACAGCAACTGCTACCCTCAGGGCATCGCCATGGGTTCGTCCATTTCCACCCCTTGTCCTTCCTACAATATCAGGTACATCTGGTCTGCTTTTTACCGAATCTCTAGCCCTGTGAAATGGTACAAGTAGAATATAGGTGTGGCGTGCCTTTGAACCGAGCCACATAGTTATATCAATAGCGATACTATCGAATATTTATGATAGGTAAATGAACACTTGAAGTCTTTGTAGCCGGTAAAATGGCTATATAATTGCTTTAGCCCAGTTTGCTTTGTGCACGAGTGCGCGTGAATGATGAATATACGATCGCGGTCCATCAAATCACCACCCACTCGGGCAGCTGTATTTCAACCTTATTGATAGAGCGTTACAAGGAGAGAATGTTTCTGTCAATAAGCCTGCGCAGACCAGAAATACCACCTGCAAAGAGCCCTTATCAGACCTGTAAAGCCAATATTAGACCCCTGGTCCTTGGCCGTTACCGTTATATACGGTTATAATCAATCATCAGTTATAGTGTATGGGAATGGACCAGTGTACCCATCTGATACACAGACTAAGGGGTCGAGTGTTAACCTTATGCGAGATGCGACATGAGGGTATGCGACATTCGTTCACCACGTCGTCCGAAAATGGATTTTTCCACATCATTTTGCATGCACACAATAATGTGTGATAATAATGCGGGTAATATTATAAACATATAAGTAGAATGCAGTCTGATTTATTAACAAGACATTCCCAGGCTATATCTATACACTGTATATTTGATATGTACATGCACTATTTATTGTAGCTTATTACATTCGCACCACTAGTCCATGGGCCAGACATGACGTTGGTACCACCTGAGGTACAGGTTAGTTGGTACTAGCATGTTTACACGTTAATTTGTACTAACATGTTTGTGGGGTCAGCAGAAGTAAACTAAGACATGATAACCTTTCTGTATTGGTAACTTTACCACACATAAAAAGAAAAATCGCCTTAAAACATGTATAACGCGTTGCAGAAATTTCAAAAAGCAGGAGAAACTCTCACTTAATTATATCATAAGACCAATTTAAAAAGGTGGTTTGTTCAAAATTCAGTAGTTAACATTTCGTCTCTATTTCATGTTCACTCTTAGCTGAATATTCAATTGACCTGTACATTTACATGTAAGATTTGCAAGGTTTTCAGCTGGGATAATAACAGTTTATCAATAGTGTAAATACCCAGCTGTCAAGAATACTGGTAATTGAAAGTACCACCTAACACTAAGATTAAGGACTAAACCTAGAAATCAGAAACATGTAACATGACTGCAAGTTCAGTATCATTTTCAAAAGACTTGATTGTACTATCCAAAGGTTCTGGTGATTAACCTGTAACTTTCACTTGTAGAAGATTTTCTAGGGATACACTTAATACTTCCACAGGGTTCCACCCAAAACGTTGTTTGATAGATCTCAAGATATTCGCTGCTAAGAGATGAATTTGTTCGTGCACACAGTCCCAGCAGTAAATCAGACAAGATGTCTCAAGGATTAAAGCCTCCTATCAAGTTTGCTTAGCTTGGTACAGACGGCAGCATATTTAGAACAGTAATCCAGAAACTCGACCAAAGAATATTTCCCCTGACAAGACTACCGTCGTGCGTTAGCAGCTCTAAATTCTACACAAAGAGGAGTCTAACTCCAGAAATGGCGGCGTTAAGCCATAATTTGTCATTCATTCATTCCTTCAGAAATAGTGCAGGGGAGAAACAGAAAAAGACTGTAGGAGTTAATGGAAACCTACAATGAAAACCCATTCTTATAGGGAGTATTCTCCTTCTAAATCAAAAAGTGCTGCACCTGACAGATTTACATGTATCATCAAGGTCAAAACATCCACAAACAATCATATTTCACAATGAGTAGGATGAATCACTTTGTTCTTTGGATGTGAAGAGAAATCTTCAAATAGCGCTGGTTATTTTATGATTGTTGGCAGTATATGAGTTGGTACAGACCCCCGTTAATTTTCCATAAGCGACAATGTTAACGTTTAGCGCTGTAGCTCAATCCCAAACATTCCGTGGCCAATAAGCTTTGGTCGGGCCTGTGAGAAACAGCCTTTGAGAAACCAGCCATAAAAATCTTGACATAGATTGACCGTCAAAATCTGGACCTTTCCATGCCGGCTGTTGGGAGGCGTGCCTAGCAACGCCAAGGGGACGTCACTTGCAGCCTCATCACTACCTCACACCTTGTGTCCTTCCGCCCAGAATTTCAAACTTTCATCAATAAAGCTCATACCTCCTCAAAGTTTAGACAGTTTCCAGCATTTTAATACCAAACATGCACGTGTACACCAAAAATGAACGCCTGGGAGCAAAAAATGACTTTATACCCTAAAATACACAGAACTACAATCGTCCCTACAGAAAAACGGAAGTTTTAATGGAGGTCTGTGTCCGGCTATTATGTCGAAACATGATCAAACTACCATGAACTAAAACATGAAATAAATATGTACCAACTTAAAAACAGCACGGAGATTTGGCCACCCTGGGTGGTACCAGTGTCTGAAATTTGGGTCTTGATCCAAGAACTATATATATATATTACTGACGGGGGCCTCCATGACCGAGACGGTTAGCACGCCAGCGTGGCACAATGATCCAGGAGCCTCTCACCAAAGCGGCAAGCTAATGCTGGCTTCCTCTCCGGCCGCACGTGGGAAGGCTTTCCAACAACGTGCGGATGGTCGTCGGCTCCCCCGGGCCTTTGGGTAGAGGCCACTGAAGGAGAGTCCGGAGTGAACCACTAGCATTTGGCATGTAACTGACATACTTGTCCACATGATGTTACATGGGTTACTTGGCCCACATGGGATACTGGGTTGGAGGTATAAATCATCCTCAACTTCATAATTAACTTCATGTGTAAGATCACCGTAGGCTATTGGAATATAAGCGTCAAGTCAGACATTCATATACCAGTCGTAGTCCGTAACGGGCGTTTCAAGTCGATAATCACAAGATCCATTTCCAAAGAAATTATACAAATAAGAAGTAAAGCCGGTAACACACAAGAGAGAAGTGGTCATCAGTTTTCATTGATGCCGGGCAGACAATGAATATTCCAGGCATGAATTCCATATCAAAGTTCAAATTCGTAGTCCGTGAATGAGTTCCATGTCAAATAACAATTAAACAAGTATCTCAGTCGCGCTTTAATTGCAACTGTTCATAAAGGCATCATGCTGATGTAATGAGCATGGCTACCTTTACGGCCCCTATCCCCAGGTTAAGTGGTATTAGATACAGTTTGAAAATGACGAGCGTTACAGACCCTAACCGCTCAGACTGTGATTCAAAAGTAACGGACGATTACGTCTTTCCCGTTAATATGTAAAGTTCTCATGCTACAAGAGGCGCCATCTATGATGTTACACGACATACAAGATAGACGGTTACACTGGGCAACCAGCGCCATCTATGTTGTTAAATACCATGTACGTGATAGATATGTACATAGGGATAACAGCGCCGTCTATGTAGTTGATCACAATGCAGATCGTCAGAGATTCTGAACGCTCTGTCCATACCTGCCAACGAGAGTGTTATACTGTAAAATTTGAGAAACTTAGAATGAAGGCGTTTGATGGAGTATCCTTGACAAACTAGTTTTTGAACTAGCAACTTGTGACGCAGATTAAAGTCATCACAATTAACGCAAGATCTGACAAATGCTACAAGGCGAGATATGTATACGCCATATGCAGGACCCTTTGGTATATTGCTATCTAAATAAGGATAATTTACAATATCAAAATTGAAATTATCCCTTTTGTCGTAAAGGCGGCGTGAAAGGAGACCTTGTCCGTCTTTGTACAGATATAGATCCAATAAGATGTACCATCAGGACTATCTGTTGTCTCCTTTAAATCCAATGAAGGCGGATAGATTTCCTTCACCGCTTCAGCAATATGGGGATTATTTAACGCCAGTAGATCATCAATATACCGCTTGGTAAATGAAAAGGATCGAGTTTTAAAGATATTACTTTTAAGTAATTTCTGCATATAGTCGTATTCATATGAAAACAGGTATAGGTTTTGCCAAAAGAGTCGCACAATTGGTACCCATTGGAATACCTATGCACTGTTGGTAAATGGTATCTCCGAATTTCACATAGATGTTATTAATGAAAAATTCAAGTAATTCAATAAATAATGTAACTTCCCATGAGTGGTAACCTTTATAAAGTGAGTGAGTGAGTGAGTGAAAGTTTTAACGTCGCTTTCAACAATATTTCAGTTTTATCGCGACAACCTTTATAAAGAGTAGAACTAAAGAAAGCCTTATTGCATCTGACGTTGATGTAACGGTGACCTGTTTTAGTAAATACCGAGACAATTAACGACGATATTCTTTCAATAAGATCTTTGTGAGGAATTCCAGTATAGAGAGTAGAGAAATCCCATGTGGATACGTCTTTGTACGGTATATGCATATGAGCATCGAGTTCTTCTGTAAGACGTTTGGAGTTGTTAAGAATCCACATGCAGTTGACACCTGAATTTTTTGTTATGGCACAACAATACTTATTCCAAAATGACTACTTCTTGTAACGCTCTCGTAAGTAGGGCTGACAAGAGTTTGGTGGTACAGCTTCTTGAACCTGCAATAAATCGAGCCTTGTATGGGGATTTATGCATTTAAGTAATCCAGTAAAGTTGTGGTATTTCTGTGTGACGGGTACGTATATTTATGCGCCTTTCTTTAAGAAGGGTTTTATGTTTGTTAAATAGTTCCTCCATAGTACATATAGTAGCAGAATACATGGATGTCGTTGTAGATGCACATAGCTCTTAAACAAGAATTTGATAATAATAATTCTTGTAAATAAAGATGACATTATTAGGAGCCTTGTCTGCTACAGTGATGACAAATTTACTATGAAGGTCAGCGAGTGTCTCTTGCACAGTGGGATCCTTCAAAACCTGTTTAACTTTAAGTAGAGCATCAATGTCTAGACCGTGTATAGTTAAACTAACTTTCTTTTTGACAATCTCAAGCCAATCGTTAAGTACCAAAGAATCCACTTTCTCCCGTTTTGACCATTTTTTAACATACCCCTCAAGTGCCGAGATGATATTTTTTTTGTTTGATCGAATGTTGACAAGGAAGCTGTTGGCCTCTTATACTGCCTTCGCTAAAAATTAACCAACACCTCGATTGTTTGATCGCCGATTGAATCGGTATCGATCACACGTAGCCGCACAGCCACAACCAGTCCCCTTGTCCCTCAACCTTGAACGTGACCGGAAGACTTGGGGTCTGTTGGCATATTTTATTGTCACCTCCTTTGTTTACTTGTTTTTCGCTGTGTCCTGAAGAGTTTTCCATTTACTCGATGCCGTTCAGTTTAATGAGCGTGAAACCCCGAAATGCTCACAGGGGGTCTACCACAGGTTTCAGGCAAGTTACTGGAAAACATCTGAACGTGCGCCGTATCACGAGCACACTGAGACCCCCATCAAAAAAGATAGCAATTGAATTTTGGAAATTTCCAATCCAGGGTGGGAACTGAACTCGGACCGCTTGTCCTGTTGGGGTCCTGTTTGGTTCTTTGTGGTCTGACCGCCGAGTCACATTCTTCAGCCTCCTTCGCAGTAGTTCTCTGGGTGTTCATCATGCCCTATAACCACACACTGTGCTCATACTGGGAGAATCTAGGTCACATGTACCTCAAAATAAAATACCGCCACAACGTAGCGTGCTGGCTATTTACGACCCGCAGTTCGGCACGACCTATGGGTCTGCTCGGATATAGGCGTATATAAATATACAGGCTTATAGTCTCGTACCTGCTCATGGATGTAGGCTGCCAAGCGCTACTCGGTTTATTTGACCAATATTCATAGCACTGCGATGAAATACACGACTCATGAGGAAATCCAAGATGGTGGCACTGTCGAACATGTACTGATATCAGTAAATATACTGCCATGTAAAGAGCATTTAGACCGCAGACATGTGGATACTCCCGGATGTGTCCCAGACTATGTTCTCTTTACACGCAACGCTCTGGAATATCGGTTTTCTGTGGAGGTTAAGAGGTTTATATTCAAGTACTAAACTCATTGTGGGATAGACTGACATGCAAACAGGCTTTCATCTCCAGGACAGTCGCGGGCTACTGTGGACGTTCCGTTGTCTAAGTATTGCGCAAATTTATTTGTGTCCAAATGTATAGAGCCATCTTTCCAGTTTCCGCGCACATGCTCAATTTAATTTGACCTCGATAGAATTTGATCACCTCGGTCGGTTTCTGTCAGATTAAATGAATCTGGATGCCAAGTGCATACCCTTTTCACCTCTGGAATTGGACTGAATTTGACTGAAACAGATTGTGTGGGCGTGGCTCTCCACATATAGCCTTCGGCATTAGACTTTATATGAACCCAGATTTGAGGCTTAATTGTAACAGCAACGAGCAACATGAAGTTCGTAAGTACCAGAGGCGGAACTAAGCAGGCCACATTTGAAGAAACTTTGTTTTCCTGTTATTGTCAGGATGGGGGCCTGTTTGTACCAGAGGCGGTGCCAGAGATTTCGAAAAACACTCTGCGCGATTGGTCCAAGTTATCGTTCGTGGAACTGGCACAGCGAATCGCCAGGCTGTACATCGACGAGGATGAAATTCCTACTAATGAAATCAATGGTAAGATGGCTACAACTGAAACTGAAAAAAACTACCCTTATATATACAGGGTCTTGTTACTTACGCTTCCACACGGATAAGGGTAATGTAGAACTACTTTCCTTGAGTTCTCTACAAGATGGTAAGGGTAATGTGGTACTATACTCCCCGAGCTGTCTACACGTGGTAAGTGTAATGTGGCACTATACTCAATGAGTTGTCTACACGACAGTGAGGGTACTGAGGCACTATGCCCACTGAGTTGTCAACATGATGGTAAGGGTAATATGGAACTATACTCGTTGAGTTCTCTACACGATGGGAAGGGTGATATGGCACTATACTCATCAAGTTGTCCACACGATGGTAAGGGTATTGTGACACCACAAGGGTAATATGTGGTACTATACTCACCGAGGTGTGGCCTACATTGCACGATGACAAGCGTAATATGATACAATACTCACCGAGGTGTGGCCTACATGCACGATGACAAGTGCAGTGTGTGGTACTATACTCACCGAGGTGCTACCTACATGCATGTTGACAAAGGTAATGTGTTGTACTATACTCACCCAAGCGTTAACTACATTGACGATGACAAGAGTAATATGTGGTACTATACTCACCGACGTGCGGTCTACATGAACGATGACAAGGGTAATTTTGTACTATAATCACTGAGGTGTTACATACATGCACGATGACAAGGGTAATGCGTGGTGCTATATTCACCAAGTTGTGACCTACATGCACGATGACATACGTAGTGTGTGTTACTATACTCACCGAAGTTTTACCTACATGCACGATGACAAGCGTAATATATGGCACTACAATCACCGAGGTGTAGCTTACATGCAGAATGACATACGTAATGTGTGTTACTGTACTCACCGAGGTGTTACCTACATTGATGATGACAAGGGTAATATGTGATATTTTACTCACAGAGGTGTGACCTACATGCAGGATGACAAGTGTAATGTGTGGTACTATACCCACCGATGTGTTACTTACATGCACGATGACATGGATAATGAATGTGGTACTATACTCACCGAGGTGTGGCGTACATGCACGATGACAGGAGTAATGTGTGGTACTATACTCACTGAAGTGTTACATACATGCACGATGACAAAGGTAGTATGTGGTACTGTACTCATCGAGCTGTGGCCTACATACATGATGACAAGGGTAATATGTGGTACTATACTCACCGAGGTGTTACCTACATGCACGATGACAAGCGTAATATGTTGCACTATACTCACCGAGGTGTGACGTACATGCACGATGACGAGAGTAATTTGTGGTACTATACTCACTAAAGTGTTACTTGCATGCACGATGACAAGGGTAATGTGTGGTACTATACTCACTGAAGTGTTACATACACGCATGACGACAAGGGTAATGCGTGGTACTATTCTCACTGAAGTGTTACATACATGCACGATGACGAGAGTAATGTGTGGTACTATATTCACTGAAGTGTTACATACATGCACGATGACAAGGGTAATGTGTGGTACTATATTCACTGAAGTGTTACATACATGCACGATGACAAGGGTAATGTGTGGTACTATATTCACTGAATGACGACAAGGGTAATCCGTGGTACTATTCTCACTGAAGTGTTACATACATGTACGATGACGAGAGTAATGTGTGCTACTATAGGGGCCTACTCACTGAAGTGTTACATGCATGCACGACGACAAGGGTAATGCGTGGTACTATACTTTTTATTAACACACCTCTTTACTCACAGAAGTGTGACCTACATGCAGGATGACAAGTGTAATGTGTGGTACTATACCCACCGATGTGTTACTTACATGCACGATGACATGGATAATGAACGTGGTACTGTACTCACCGAGGTGTGGCGTACATGCACGATGACGAGAGTAATTTGTGGTACTATACTCACTGAAGTGTTACATACATGCACCATGACAAGGGTAATATGTGGTACTATACTCACTGAAGTGTTACATACACGCATGACGACAAGGGTAATGCGTGGTACTATGCTCACTGAAGTGTTACATACATGCACGATGACGAGAGTAATTTGTGGTACTATACTCACTAAAGTGTTACTTGCATGCACGACCACAAGGGTAATATGTGGTACTATACTCACCGAGCTGTGGCCTACATACATGATGACAATGGTAATGTGTGTTACTTTACTCACAGAGGTGTTACCTGCATGCACGATGACAAGCGTAATGCGTGGTACTATACTCACTGAAGTGTTACATACATGTACGATGACAGGAGTAATGTGTGGTACTATACTCACTGAAGTGTTACATGCATGCACGAAGACAAGGGTAATGCGTGGTACTATACTCACTGAAGTGTTACATACATGTACGATGACGAGAGTAATGTGTGGTACTATACTCACTGAAGTGTTACATGCATGCACGAAGACAAGGGTAATGTGTGGTACTATACTCACTGAAGTGTTACATACATGTACGATGACAGGAGTAATGTGTGGTACTATACTCACTGAAGTGTTACATACACGCACGATGACGAGAGTAATGTGTGGTACTATACTCAATGAAGTGTTACATGCATGCACGAAGACAAAGGTAATGCGTGGTACTATACTCACTGAAGTGTTACATACATGCACGATGACGAGAGTAATGTGTGGTACTATACTCAATGAAGTGTTACATGCATGCACGAAGACAAAGGTAATGCGTGGTACTATACTCACTGAAGTGTTACATACATGCACGATGACGAGGGTAATGTGTGGTACTATACTCAATAAAGTGTTACATGCATGCACGACCACAAGGGTAATATGTGGTACTATACTCACCGAGCTGTGGGCTACATACATGATAACTATGGTAATATGTGCTACTTTACTCACAGAGGTGTGACCTGCATGCACGATGACGAGTAATGTGTGGTTGTATACTTACCGAGGTGTTGGCTACATACACGATGACAAGTGTAATATGTGATACTATACTCACCGAGCTGTGACCTACATGCATGATGACGAGGGTAATGTGTGGTACAATTCTCACGGAAGTGTTACATACATGCACGACGACAAGGGTAATGTGTGGTACTATACTCATACAGGTGTAGCCTACATGCACAATGACATACGTAATGTGTGTTACTGTACTCACCGAGGTGTTAACTACATTGATGATGACAAGGTTAATATGTGATATTTTACTCACAGAGGTGTGACCTATATGCAGGATGACAAGTGTAATGTGTGGTACTATACCTACCGATGTGTTACTTACATGCACGATGACATGGATAATGAATGTGGTACTATACTCACCGAGGTGTGGCGTACATGCACGATGACATGGGTAATGTACTATACTCACCGAGGTGTGGCGTATATGCACGATCACGAGAGTAATTTGTGGTACTATACTCACTGAAGCATTACATACATGCACGATGACAAGGGTAAAATGTGGTACTATACTCACTGAAGTGTTACATACATGCACGATGACAAGGTTAATATGTGGTACTATACCCACTGAAGTGTTACATACACGCATGTCGACAAGGGTAATGCGTGGTACTATTCTCACTGAAATGTTACATACATGCACGATGACGAGTAATGGATGGTACTATACTCACTGAAGCATTACATACATGCACGATGACAAGGGTAATGCGTGGTACTATTCTCACTGAAATGTTACATACATGCACGATGACGAGTAATGGATGGTACTATTCTCACTGAAGTGTTACATGCATGCACGACCACAAGGGTAATATGTTGTACTATACTCACCGATCTGTGGCCTACATACATGATGACAAGAGTAATATGTGCTACTTTACTCACAGAGGTGTTACCTGCATGCACGATGACAAGCGTAATGTGTGGTACTATACTCATACAGGTGTGACCTACATGCACGATGATGAGTAATGTGTGGTAGTATACTCACCCAGGTGTGGCCTGCATGCACGATGACAAGTGTAATATGTGGTTCTCTACTCACCCAGGTGTGGCCTGCATGCACGATGACAAGTGTAATATGTGGTTCTATACTTACCGAGGTGTTGCCTACATGCACGATGACAAGTGTAATATGTGGTTCTCTACTCACCCAGGTGTGGCCTGCATGCACGATGACAAGTGTAATATGTGGTTCTATACTCACCGAGGTGTTGCCTGCATGCACGATGACGAGGGTAATATGTGGTTCTATACTCACCGAGGTGTTGCCTGCATGCACGATGACAAGTGTAATATGTGGTTCTATACTCACCGAGGTGTTGCCTGCATGCACGATGACAAGTGTAATATGTGGTTCTCTACTCACCCAGGTGTGGCCTACATGCACGATGACAAGGGTAATTTGGTACCACACTCACTGTACTCACCTGCACGGTGACAAGGGTAATGTGTGGTACTAAACTCACCCAGGTGTGGCCTACATGCACAATGACATGGGTAATGTGGTATTAAACTCACCGAGGTGTGGCTTACATGCACGGTGACAAGAGTAATGTGCGGTATTGTACTCACCCAAGTCACATACATGCACGATGACAAGGGTAATATGTGGTACTATACTCACCGAGTTGAGGCCTACATCCATGATGACAATGTGGTACTGTACTCCCCGAGGTGTTATTTACATTGATGTTGATAAGGATAATTTGTGATACTATACTCACCGAGCTGTGACCTACATGCACGATGGCAAGCGTAGTATGTGGTTCTACACTTACCGAGGTGTTGCCTACATACACGATGACAAAGGTAGTATGTGGTACTATACTCAACGAGGTGTTGCCTACAGGCACAGCGACACATATAATATGTAGTACCAAACTCACCGAGCTGTGACCTACATGCACGATGGCAAGCGTAATATGTGGTTCTATACCCACCGAGGTGTTGCCCGGTGAGGTGTTACATGCACGGTGACAAGGGGAGTATGTGGTACTATACTCACCGAAGTGTTGCCTACATGCACGAGGTGCATATGGTATTCCACATGCTGTATTGTTATCAACAGATCGTATATGGTAATCCACAGACTGTGTATTGTAATCCACAGGCCGTATATGCTAATCCACGGACCGTATATGGTAATCCACAAACCGTTTATGTTAATCCACTTGCTGTATTGTTATCAGCAGACCGTATATCTTAATCCACAGGTCGTATCAACAGACGGTAATTGGTAATCCACGAACTTTATTGTTATCACAGACCGTATATGGTAATCCACAGACCGTATATGGTTATCCACAGACCGTATATGGTAATCCACAGACCGTATATTGTAAATCTACGGGCTGTATTGTTATCAGCAGACCGTATATCTTAATCCACAGGCCGTATATGGTAGACCACAGGCCGTATATGGTAATCAACGGGCTGTATTGATATCAACACACTGTATATGGTAATCCACAGGCCGAATATGGTTATCCACGAGCTGAATTGTTATAAGCAGACCGTATATAATAATTCACAGGCTGTATATGCTCATCCACAGACTGAATATGGTAATTCACAAGCCGTTTGTGGTAATCCACAAGCTGTATTGTTATCAACAGACCGTATATGGTAATCCCCTGGCCATGTTTTGATAAATGTGTTAAAAACCACAGGCTGTAGGCCCCTACTGTATTACACATGCGTTATTGTTATTCACATATGAAATTGAAGTTCACATTCTGTATAATTGAAATACACGATGTGTTATAACCCACAAGTTGTATTGTAGTACACATGCTGTATTGTGATCCAAATTGTAAATTTATTTATTTGTTTGATTGGTGTTTTACGCCGTACTCAAGAATATTTCACTTATACGACGGCAGCCGGCATTATGGTTGTAGGAAACCGGGCAGAGCCCGGGGGAAACCCACGACCATCCGCAGGCTTCTGACAGACCTTCCCACTTACGGCCGGAGAGGAAGCCAGCATGAGCTGGACTTGAACTCACAGCGACCGCATTGGTGAGAGGCTCCTAGGGTAAATTGCAAAACACGATGTGTTATAACCCACAGTGGTATTGTAATTCACATGCTGTATTGTGATCCATATGTTGTGTAATTGTAATACACGATGTGTATAACCCACACGTTGTATTGTAATACTCATGCCGTATTGTGATCCACATGCTGTATAGTGATCCAAATGCTGTATTGGGATCCACATGCTGTATAGTGATCCAAATGCTGTATTGGGATCCACATGCAGTATAGTGATCCAAATGCTGTATTGGGATCCACATGCAGTATAGTGATCCAAATGCTGTATTGTGATCCACATGCTGTATAGTGATCCAAATGCTGTATTGGGATCCACATGCTGTATAATACTAATACATGATGTGTTATAACCCCCAGGTTGTATTGAAAGGGCATTCATGCACTTCTCCCACCCTGGTATTGCCCCTGTCGTGAAGCTGAGAGGTGGACTGAATATACTGGAACTGTTCCATGGGAGGACTCTCGCCTTTAAAGACATCGCTCTCTCCTTTGTGGGCGAACTTTTAGAATATTTCCTGAAGAGGCGAAGGAAACGTGTTATCATTGTTGTTGGTAAGATAGAAAGGGTGTTGCAATGGGTACATACATTTAGGTTCAGAGTAATAGCCAAGCTCAAAGTATGACTCACAGTGAACCCATCAAATCAATTTGCAAATTATAAGCCAAATTATAAGGAATTTAATTTTCCAAACAAAAAAGTATTAATTTCAAAGAATATCAAAATGACTTCAAATTACTTGAAAGATTTTTGCAACATTTTCGTTGTCTACATTCTAATTAATTCTAACTATATGGATACAGCATTTATTTAGTGTTGCTCATGAGCTATTTGCTCTTGGATAGTTTACATGTGGATCATTTCATCTGTCCAGCACTATCAGAATGAGAAAGGGATTCAGCGCTCTTCGGGCAGACCTTTTTATGTATAATATTATCGAAGATACTACTTGCCATTACTGTAATGATACATGCGAAGATACCTTTCATTATTTTTTTTATTTGCTCTCAATTTGCCACCCATAGGAAGCACATGCTACATACCCTCACACAAATTATTTCACCCGGTGTAAATTATCCTGTTTTTATTCCACAATGTTCACGATATATATGTAATATACTTTTTTTGGCTCTAAAGATTTAAATTACGAAGATAATAAACTTGTTTTTCATTGTGTGCATAAATTTATCAATGATACAGAACGATTTTATGACCATGGTAATGGTAATAACGATGTTAATATTGTAAATAAATAACTAATTTATTTCAACTTATATCTGAAATAAACTACCGGGCAAAAGAAACGTATAACGTTGTTCAGCACCACAAGAAAGAGAAAGAAAGACAGACAGTATCAACATGATAAGCATTATATTGCAATAAACCATTTTCCGTTAAAAAATTCAAAGCCATATGGATATTACACTTGCTGTCAGGCCGAGTAAAGAAGGCATGGGGTAAATCTGAAAATTTACACAAATGCAAGTAAAGGGACTCCCTTAAAAAAGGTGTACCTAATGTCCTATCATGTCATAAGACAGATCGTTAGTAGCGTGTGTGAGCACCCATTGCATCAATTAAAGCCAAAATACGCCTCCTCATGGAAGTCGTCAGCCGCCGGATGACGTCATCAGGAATTCTGTCCCACTCCTCAAATAAAGCCTGTTCGAGCTGTTGCCTGTTTTGTGGGGGAGGGACACGTTGTCTCAGACGTCGATCAAGATGATCCCACAGATGCTCTAAGGGATTCATGTCTGGCGATCGTGCTGGCCAAGGCAGTACGTTGACATCAACGGTGTCCAGATAATTTAGTACAACTCTGGCGGTATGAGGTCGTGCATTGTCCTGCTGCAAAAGGATACCCCTTTGCTGTTGATGCACGAATGACACCATAACAGGTTCCAATATTTCATCTCGGTACCTTTGGCCAGTCAGATTTCCCTGGATGATGACCAGTCTCGTTCTCACCTGTCCACAAATTCCGCCCCATACAAGCACCCCACCAGCACCAAAAGGGTGGACATTCTGAATGCAGTTTTGTGCCAATTGCTCTCCCCTGCGTCGATACACACGAATTCGACCATCATTTCTGAAGAGGCTATATCGACTTTCATCAGTGAACAGCACCCTTTCCCAGTCTCGTCGCTGCCATCGACGTACAACTCTTGCCCAACGCAGCCTGTTTTGACGGTGTAGAGGAGTCAATGCCATTCCACGGAAGGGGCGATAGGCTCTGATTCCACTCACGCGGAGTCGTCATAAGACTGTGCGTCTGCTGATGGGGTGTCCCAGTGCCGTTTCCGCCGTTGACGTCGCCGTCACAAACCGGTTACGCAGGTGGATTGTGCGGATGTACCGGTCTTCGCCAGGCGTTGTAACACTTGGCCTGCCCGATCTTGGACGATCTTGTGTACTGCCTGTTAGGCGGTAACGACCCAACAGTCTGCTGATGGTGGCTTGACTGCAATTGAATGTTCTGGCAATGTGGTGTTGGCTGGCCCCCATGTCGGCCATACCAGTGGCTCTATCACGTTCTGCTTGTGTGAGTCTCGGCATCTCTTAGATGTTTTTTATGGTATTGCACCCTTACCATGTGCTACATCGGTATTTATACGGCGGTCATTATCGAGAATTTTCAACAGGGCCCGTAACTCTGTTTTTCCGATTTTTCATGATGCCTTACACCAATTTCCATGAATCTCGTTAAAAAGTGACGTGTACGCAGGGTGCTTATGTGCAAACGTATTCGCACAACGTTCAAACTTATTCAACTTATTTTTGCATAGAAAAAAATGCATTTAAAAGTTATACGTTTCTTTTGCCCGGTAGTTTATGTATTCTCATATTTATATGTATGCACTTCGTTAGTTATTATGTTGTTAATTGTTGCTTTGAGGAGATCACCGTAGTAGCCATTAGGCTGTGAGAAATTCTCGTTAAATAAATAAAGAATTAAATTAAATTAAAATATATCTAATATTTACTTCTTCTCAGTAACATCGGGAGATACCGGAAGTGCGGCCATTGAAAGCGTAAAGGGAAAAGAATTCATCGACATAGTTGTTTTTCTGCCTCACAGAGGATGCAGTGAAATCCAGGTGTTACAAATGGTGACGGTGATTGAGGACAACGTTCACGTTTTCAAGGGTAAAACTTGTCACAACACACGACGTCACTCTATATGCAAAAGAAATAATATGGTATATAACTGTATAACGACAAGTCGACCTGAGCCTCCGTTAGCTGATCCCAGTTCCCATTGACTGAACCCTTCTTCCGTTAGCTGATCCCAGTTCCCATTGACTGAACCCTTCTTCCGTTAGCTGATCCCAGTTCCCATTGACTGAATCCTTCTCCCGTTAGCTGATCCCAATTCCCATTGACTGAATCCTTCTCCCGTTAGCTGATCCCAGTTCCCATTGACTGAACCCTTCTCCCGTTAGCTGATCCCAATTCCCATTGACTGAATCCTTCTCCCGTTAGCTAATTCCAGTTCCAATTGACTGAAACCTTCCCCCGTTAGCTGACCCCAGTTCCCATTGACTGAACCCCTCTCCTGTTAGCTGATCCCAGTTCCCATTGATTGAACCTTTCTTCCGTTAGCTGATCCTAGTTCCCATTGACTGAACCCTTCTTCGGTTAGCTGATCCCAATTCCCTTTGACTGAACCCTTCTTCCGTTAGCTGATCCCAGTTCCCTTTGACTGGATCCTTCTTCCGTTAGCTGATCCCAATTCCCATTGACTGAACCCTTCTTCCGTTGTGCTGATCCCAGTTCCCATTGACTGAACCCTTCTTCCGTTAGCTGATCCCAGTCCCCATTGACTGAACCCTTCTCCCGTTAACTGATCCCATTGACTGAACCCTTCTTCCGTTAGCTGATCTCAGTTCCCATTGACTGAACCCTTCTCCCGTTGGCAACACCCATTTCCTGTTGGGGCCTTGGACTTTTCTGCTCGTGGTACCTTGTCCACAATAAGGAGGTCCCACCTCTTTGGTGACAATAAGACGTCCATTACTCTCACTTGTGGCCGTTTGAGCAGGGTTAACATGCGTTACCCAGTGTCTTCACACTAGAGAAAACCAGAGAGAACTGCATCTTGCCAGGAACCTGGGTTTGGTCAATGGGAGAACGGTTTGGTCAAGGAAAGTTGGAATAACGGGAAATGGGTTCGGCCATCGAGAGGGGTTCGGCCAAGGGTTCGATTAGCCCGACGGCTTTGGCTAATGGGAGCTGGTTTCGGCCAACGGATACTGGATATGGTCAACGATAAAAAGGTTTAACAAGAAATGGGCATTGTCTACGGGAGTAGGGTGGAACAGGAAATGAGTATTGCCAACGGGAGGAGGGTTCAATTAATGGGAACTGTGTTTAGCCAACGGGAGAAAGGTTCAGCCAGTGGGAACTGTGTTTACCCAATGGGAGAAGGGTTCAGCTAATGTGAACTGTGTTTAACCAACGGAGGAAGAGTTCAATTAATGGGAACTTTGTTTAGCCAACGGGAATAGGGTTCAGCCAATGGGAACTGTGTTTACCCAACGGGAGAAGAGTTCAGCTAATGGGAACTGTGTTTAAACAACGGAGGAAGGGTTCAGCTAATGGGAACTGTGTTTAGCCAACGGAGGAAGGGTTCAGCCAGTGTGAACTGTGTTTAGCCAATGGGAGATGGGTTCAGCCAATTGGAACTGTGTTTAGCCAAGGGAGAAGGGTTCAGCCAGTGGGAACTGTGTTAAGCCAACGGGAGAAGGGTTCAGCCAATTGGAACTGTGTTTAGCCAACGGGAGAAGGGTTCAGCTAATAGGAACTGTGTTTAGCCAACGGGAGACGGGTTCAGCCAATGGGAACTGTGTTTAGCCAACGGGAGACGGGTTCAGCCAATGTGAACTGTGTTTAACCAACGGGAGAAGGGTTCAGCTAATGGGAACTGTGTTTAGCCAACGGGAGAAGGGTTCAGCTAATGGGAACTGTGTTTAACCAACGGGAGGAGGGTTCAGCTAATGGGAACTGTGTTTAACCATCGGGAGCTAAGTTCGACTTTTCATTACAGAGTTATATACTTTACTTAAGGCAGCGTTTGAAACCACACCTCATGTGTCGGGCGAGTGAAAGGCAAGTACCACTCCCACATCATGGGCGCAAAGACTTCCTTAAGCCTATATTGTGCTATTGTGCGCACAAAACTGTCCGGTTTTCTAACCTTTCTGTTGTTTTACAGCACAAAACAGGAGTGGGCTGAACAGTACATTGTAAATGGGGCGGGTATATACAGTAATTAATTTCACAAATTGTTAATTAAAATGCCTGATCTAAAATATTCAGTTTCTTGGAAAGTTTTTAGGTCCATAAATTAAAGTCATCTTTTGTGGAAATTTTTTAGCATTGTTTACACGCAAGTATGTTACATTTCACTGATGTGCCCTCGCTTGCCTTAAAGCGACGTCTTCGTGGCGCAAAGGGACGTCATCTTGATGTCGTAAAGCGGAAAGTTTAAATGCGCGTATTCGGAACTGTCCAGTACCGTGAGATCACTTTGATGACGTGAGTACTGTGCTGGAACTGCAGCATGACATAAATATTCCCGGTCACGTGTTATTGTTTTAAAACCATTGTATTGTCAAGTGAGTTCACATTCCAGTTGAAAACCTTGGAGAAGTTGATGTGGCTGTGAACAGGCTGTCACGTGACCAGACCTTTACCAAGCAGAACGGCTTTATGTCCGTGAATTCCACTAACTGGGCAAGGATCATGATGCAAATTGTCCATTATTTCTACGGATATCTCCAGGTACAAAGGACGTTTTGAATTACTGAATTACATAAAAGTATAAATGTATTTAGTTGATAGCTTAAATATAGGCCTATATGTTCACTCGTGATAGTTTACTACACATGTGACTGTTCCAAGGCTATGTCACTGGCAAACCACTTTTAGACAGTGAACTATATCCTTATTGTCACATCTGTCAATAGGTTTGCCCGAACGCTGATGAAGAAATGGAGTTTGTTGTCCCAACCGGGGCGTGTGGAAATATCGCTGGTAAGTTGAAATAGGTCCCTTTTTGTTGCCTTTTAACGGGTGAGGTCTGGTCGGTTAATGTGCATTCTGACATTTTGGCAATAATGAATGGATGCTTGGCAAACTAGAACGCACTGCCACAGCGCAGCCGCACTCAATCACGTGATGGAATCTATCAAAGGAATCATACTCCTCTCGACACCGCACGCGGTGAAAGAAACTATGTACTCGTGCCTTTGTGTAAATTAATGGTGAAAAATGATTTGAAATCCATGTATCCGAACCCTGTATCATCACCAAAATGTATACGGGATCAATATTTGTCCAAATGACAAGCTGTGCACAGATGTGCGCAAAATTGCCTTCAGATCGGTGCACACTTTTGTTGAAATTTGCTGACAAACAGGCAAATAAATGTTGACGAGAGCATAACCTCCTTGAAGGAGTTATATAATAAATATACACTATGCATTCTTAAAATTTTCTTTCGCTTCTGTGTGACTATGAACTTGGGTTATAGTTTTGCGTTGTAACAACGTATACATATTTTCCAGCTGGAATATATGCTAAGCAAATGGGCCTTCCAGTAAAATTTGTCTGTGCTGGAAATCTCAATGACATCGTGGCCAGAACTATTTCCAAGGGGCACTATTCTGTATCTCCTGTTATGTCCACACTGGCCCCGGCTATGGACATTCAGGTAAATGGCTGTGGAAGTATTCGAGATTGCTTAACTTATCGTGGAAAGGTGTAAGGAATCACTAAGTATTTGTCATATTATAATTAGTATGCGTTATGTAATAGAAGTCGTGATATGTTGGGGAATGAAAAAATTGCCGGTATGTGTCATGGAAATCATGGTATGTTGGGGAATGAAAGAATTACCGGTATGTGTGATGGAAGTCATGGTATGTTGGGGAATGAAAGAATTACCGGTATGTGTAATGGAAGTCATGGTATGTTGGGGAATGAAAGAATTACCGGTATGTGTCATGGGAATCATGGTATGTTGGGGAATGAAAGAATTACCGGTATGTGTGATGGAAGTCATGGTATGTTGGGGAATGAAAGAATTACCGGTATGTGTAATAAAAGTCATGGTATGTTGGGGAATGAAAGAATTACCGGTATGTGTACTGGAAGTCATGGTATGTTGGGGAATGAAAGAATTACCGGTATGTGTAATGGAAGTCGTGGTATATTGGGGAATGAAAGAATTACCGGTATGTGTGATGGAAGTCATGGTATATTCGGGAATGAAAGAATTACCGGTATGTGTGATGGAAGTCATGGTATATTCGGGAATGAAAGAATTATCGGTATGTGTAATGGAAGCCATGGTATATTGGGGAATGAAAGAATTACCGGTATGTGTAATGGAAGCCATGGTATTTTGGGGATTGAAAGAATTATCGGTGTAGAAAAAGTGTTGAATTGAATTTTAGCAGACAGATCTACAAATGGATGTGAATATTTGCTGTTTACAAACACGCCAATTTGAAAACGGACATTCAGTTCACAGCTCGTGTATTTCTTCCAGTATCCTTACAACCTAGAGCGCGTGATGTACGTGTTATCCGGAGCAGATCACGTGCTCATTGCGGCAATGTATAAAGAGTTTGAGTTAAGTGATGCGATTTCTGTTCCGAGGACTCTCGTTGAAAAGGTAGGCCATGGTGTATTAAACTATTCAATGACATTCGAAAAGATTGATAGTTATTCAACATGGACATTAAAAAGGCAGATAGTTATTCAACATGGACATTAAAAAGGCAGATAGTTATTCAACATGAACATTAAAAAGGCAGATAGTTATTCAACATGGACATTAAAAAAAAGGCAGATAGTTATTCAACATGGACATGAAAAAATGGCTGATAGTCATTCAACATGGACATTACCAAAAGGCGAACAGTCATTCGAGAGTGACATTAGCAAAGGCGGATAGTCATTCAACATGGACATTAGAAAAGGCTGATAGTCATTCAGCAGGGACATTAGAAAATGCTGATAGTCATTCAAGAAGGACATTAGCAAAGGCTGATAGTCATTCAACAAGGAAATTAGCGATGGCTGATAGACATTCAGCAGGGACATTAAAAAGGCTGATAATCATTAAACATGGACATTAGCAAAGGCTGATAGTCATTCAACATGGACATTAGCAAAGGCTGATAGTCATTCAACATGGACATTAGAAAAGGCTGACAATCACTCAACATGGAGATTACGAAAAGGTGGCTTGTCATTCAACATTGACATTAGCAAAGGCTGATACTCATTCAGCATGGGCATTAGAAAAAGCTGATAGACATTCAACATGGACATTAGAAAAGGCTGACAATCACTCAACATGGACATTAGGAAAAGGTAGGTTGTCATTCAACAGTGACATTAGCAAAGGCTGATAGTCATTCAACATGGACATTAGAAAAGGCTGATAGTCATTCAACATGGAGATTAGCAAAGGCGGATAGTCATTCAACATGGACATTAGAAAAGGCTGATAGTCATTCAGCAGGGACATTAGAAAATGCTGATAGTCATTCAGCAGGGACATTAGAAAATGCTGATAGTCATTCAAGAAGGACATTAGCAAAGGCTGATAGTCATTCAACAAGGAAATTAGCGATGGCTGATAGACATTCAGCAGGGACATTAAAAAGGCTGATAATCATTAAACATGGACATTAGCAAAGGCTGATAGTCATTCAACATGGACATTAGCAAAGGCTGATAGTCATTCAACATGGACATTAGAAAAGGCTGACAATCACTCAACATGGAGATTACGAAAAGGTGGCTTGTCATTCAACATTGACATTAGCAAAGGCTGATACTCATTCAGCATGGGCATTAGAAAAAGCTGATAGACATTCAACATGGACATTAGAAAAGGCTGACAATCACTCAACATGGACATTAGGAAAAGGTAGGTTGTCATTCAACAGTGACATTAGCAAAGGCTGATAGTCATTCAACATGGACATTAGAAAAGGCTGATAGTCATTCAACATGGAGATTAGCAAAGGCTGATAGTCATTCAACATGGAGATTAGAAAAAGCTGATAGTCATTCAGCGGGGACATTAGAAAAGGCCAATAGTCATTCAACATTGACATTAGCAAAGGCTGAGAGTCATTCAACATGGACATTAGCAAAGGCTGATAGTCATTCAACATGGAGATTAGAAAAGGCTGATAGTCATTCAACAGGGACATTAGAAAAGGCCAACAGTCATTCAACATTGACATTAGAAAAGGCCAATAGTCATTCAATATGGGCAATAGCAAAGGCTGATAGTCATTCAACATGGACATTAGAAAAGGCTGATAATCATTCAACATGGACATTAGAAAAGGCCAATAGTCATTCAACATGGACATTAGAAAAGGCTGATAGACATTCAACAGTGACATTAGAAAAGGCCGATAGTCATTCAACATGGACATTAGAAAAGGTTGATAGTCATTAGACAATCAACGTGGACATTAGCAAAAGCTGATAGTTATTCAGCATGAACATTAGAAAAGGCTGATAGCCATTCAACATGGACATTAGCAAAGACTGATAGTCACTCAACACGGACATTACGAAAAGGTGGGTTGTCATTCAACAAGGATATTAGCAAAGCCTGATAGTCATTCAACATGGGCATTAGCAAAGGCTGATAGTCATTCAACATGGGCATTAGCAAAGGCTGATAGTCATTCAACATGGACATAAGCAAAGGCTGACTGTCATTCAACATGGGCATTAGCAAAGGCTGATAGTCATTCAACATGGAGATTAGAAAAGGCTGATAGTCATTCAACAGGGACATTAGAAAAGGCCAACAGTCATTCAACATTGACATTAGAAAAGGCCAATAGTCATTCAATATGGGCATTAGCAAAGGCTGATAGTCATTCAACATGGACATTAGAAAAGGCTGATAATCATTCAACATGGACATTAGAAAAGGCCAATAGTCATTCAACATGGACATTAGAAAAGGCTGATAGACATTCAACAGTGACATTAGAAAAGGCCGATAGTCATTCAACATGGACATTAGAAAAGGTTGATAGTCATTAGACAATCAACGTGGACATTAGCAAAAGCTGATAGTTATTCAGCATGAACATTAGAAAAGGCTGATAGCCATTCAACATGGACATTAGCAAAGACTGATAGTCACTCAACACGGACATTACGAAAAGGTGGGTTGTCATTCAACAAGGATATCAGCAAAGCCTGATAGTCATTCAACATGGGCATTAGCAAAGGCTGATAGTCATTCAACATGGGCATTAGCAAAGGCTGATAGTCATTCAACATGGACATAAGCAAAGGCTGACTGTCATTCAACATGGGCATTAGCAAAGGCTGATAGTCATTCAACATGGACATTAGCAAAGGCTGATAGTCATTCAACATGGACATTAGAAAAGGCTGACAATCACTCAACATGGAGATTACGAAAAGGTGGCTTGTCATTCAACATTGACATTAGCAAAGGCTGATACTCATTCAGCATGGGCATTAGAAAAAGCTGATAGACATTCAACATGGACATTAGAAAAGGCTGACAATCACTCAACATGGACATTAGGAAAAGGTAGGTTGTCATTCAACAGTGACATTAGCAAAGGCTGATAGTCATTCAACATGGACATTAGAAAAGGCTGATAGTCATTCAACATGGAGATTAGCAAAGGCTGATAGTCATTCAACATGGAGATTAGAAAAGGCTGATAGTCATTCAGCGGGGACATTAGAAAAGGCCAATAGTCATTCAACATTGACATTAGCAAAGGCTGAGAGTCATTCAACATGGACATTAGCAAAGGCTGATAGTCATTCAACATGGAGATTAGAAAAGGCTGATAGTCATTCAACAGGGACATTAGAAAAGGCCAACAGTCATTCAACATTGACATTAGAAAAGGCCAATAGTCATTCAATATGGGCATTAGCAAAGGCTGATAGTCATTCAACATGGACATTAGAAAAGGCTGATAATCATTCAACATGGACATTAGAAAAGGCCAATAGTCATTCAACATGGACATTAGAAAAGGCTGATAGACATTCAACAGTGACATTAGAAAAGGCCGATAGTCATTCAACATGGACATTAGAAAAGGTTGATAGTCATTAGACAATCAACGTGGACATTAGCAAAAGCTGATAGTTATTCAGCATGAACATTAGAAAAGGCTGATAGTCATTCAACAGTGACATCAGCAAAGACTGATAGCCATTCAACATGGACGTTAGAAAAGGCCGATAGTCATTCAACATGGAAATTGGAAAAGGCTGATAATCATTCAACATGGACATTAGAAAATGCTGATAGTCATTCAACATGGAAATTAGAAAAGGCCAATAGTCATTCAACATGGACATTAGAAAAGGCTGATAGTCATTCAACATGGACTACGAAAGGGCGGATAGTCATTCAATATGGGCATTAGCAAAGGCTGATAGTCATCCAACATAGGCATTAGAAAAGGCTGATAATCATTCAACATGGAAATTAGAAAAGGCTGATAGGCATTCAACAGGGACATTAGAAAAGCCCAATAGTCATTCAACATGGAAATTAGAAAAGGCTGATAGTCATTCAACAGGGAGATTAGAAAAGGCCAATAGTCATTCAACATGGACATTAGAAAAGACTGATAATCATTCAACATGGAAATTAGAAAATGCTGATAGTCATTCAACAGGGAGATTAGAAAAGGCCAATAGTCATTCAACATGGACATTAGAAAAGGCTGATAATCATTCAACATGGAAATTAGAAAATGCTGATAGTCATTCAACATGGACATTAGAAAAGGCTGATAGTCATTCAACATGGGCATTAGCAAAGGCTGATAGTCATTCAACATGGACATTAGAAAATGCTGATAATCATTCAACATGGACATTAGAAAATGCTGATAGTCATTCAACATGGACATACATGTATTGAAATTCAGTCGGCACAACAGCGGTTTCGAAATCTGATGTCAATATAGCTGACGTCAATGGCGTAATGTAGGCTTTTTGCCAATAATAATGTATAGAGTTTGATGGTAGAAGAAATGGATATGACATGATTGTGTCTATATCACAATCTATAGTATACAGGGCGATTTATATATGGTTTCAGAGACCTTTTATTTCGTACTTGTTGTCATGTTTTTTACTTAATTATTAACCTCCGGATGGTTGTGGGTTTCCTCCGGGTTGCCCGGTTTTTACCAATAAAGGTATAAGTGAAATATTTTTGAGTATGGCGTAAATCTCCAATCAAAAAGAAAAAAATAGATAATGAAACCAATAAAGCAGTACTTAATTATTACTGGCCTCTCCTTGGAAAATTGCTTTATTTCGCCATTTCATCCTGGTATATACTCGTCACACAATATGGCATACATAATATAATACACAATAAGTGTATTTACAAGCGACAACAATGCTGATTTAATTTAACTGTCCATATCGGCTTACTGACGCCCTATCTGGGCCACAAGAAAGACGGGAATTTCTAAATCCACTCGTTTTGCTCATGTTCACAGTAAGTGATCGATTGTGAGGTGAGGAGGATTTAGTAGGCCTATATGTTTTCTCCCGGGCACTCCCACCATTTCCTGCACATACGGGTAAAACTGTCAACCATCGCATGAGTGATTAAATCTTGAATACGGCGTTAAAGAGCAATCAAATCAGTGAATTTAAGCCTATTACATTCAGCTGAAATCAGTAATTGGGACACACACGGCGGATGACGACAGGATTAAGGTTGTGATGCGGCAATGTTGGGAGGAGCAGGCATATCTGGTCTGTCCACACACGGCTGTAGGCCTGTCTTATTACTATCAGCAGATCGATCGGTAAGTATTTAATTAATATGACGATGGCCTTTGTGTACTGAGGACGTTCTTGTCAAGATAATGGGGTTGTCTTTATTGCGGCAAATTTCTCTGTACAATTTATGAACCGAAAGATTCAGTACAGACTGATATGCAATTTTTCTCATTTTGCCTGTTTGCTTCAAATTGAGCACAATTTTAAATATTAGTCTAGTCGTATTCAGATGTTGATGGAGCTAAGCGTGCCGATATCAATACCGACATTTACAGTACTGTTCGTATTGCCTCTATATCACACGTTCCAGCCAAGATCCATATCAGTTAATTTCACCAATTAATGCTTGTGTGTAGTGAATAAGAATAAATTTGCCATATGAAAAGATCATCAATGCCTTACTCTATCCGGGAAATAATATAAATGTGACGGTGCAAAGTAGTTTAGGATTTGTCTTGAGCAAAACCAGATTCTTGAGGGGCTGCGAGTCCTTGTTAGGCCAGTGCAGGAATGAAATGGTCACTGTCTAATGTCTGCTGTTTTGGTATTTCTATCTTATAGCAAAGATGAAAAGTGCGAAGGCCAGACGACCTCTAGAATATGCATAGCCACAGCCTCTCCGGAGAAATTCCCCGAGGCCCTTACATCTGCCGGACTTACCCCCAAGAAAAGTCCCAAACTGGCAAGTTTGGAGAAGCGGCCGACCAAGTTTGAAATTGTGCCAGCAAATGAGGATTGCGAGGATTTTATGAGAGCTGTTATCTCGAGGATCAGTCAGATGCGGAAGAAATAGTCGTTGTCTATATATTGTCCGGCCATATCTGCATTTTTGTCGAAGAGCAATCGTTGTCACATTATTTGATTTGATTTAAGCTTCATTTTATCCAACTGCCACTGTTATTTTGGACCTAACTGAAACATATCAGGATTTTGTCTCTTCTGGATAGAGCTGAAAACTGTTGACCCAGTATTACTACCAACCCATCACAGGTTACCTAGGTGACAAAATGCTGTTGATTTTTTAGTATGTTGTTGAGAAAAGTGCAAGCTGTATTAGTGGTATGGCATGGTATCACGTAAAAGTTACGGGTTACATATTTTGGGGTTTGAAGTTAACAAATTTAATACAAAATTAATAAGGAAGACCAATGCGTTAGCGTAACTTATAGACCACTTAACCAGGGTGGGTTTACGTGTATACATCACGTCAGGTAAACTGTGCCATTCAAAGTGACTTGGTTAGAGAGTATAGCTTCAGTGTTAGGCCTTATGCGACGTTACAAACCAGTTCATCCCTATGACTTAAAACTAATACCGCCAATCTATGACCATAAAGTCAGCATGGTATAATCAGACCTCCATTATAGCATGATCATATATACTCATCAGCAAACTATACATCAGCAATATATATATATCTATATCAGCAAACTATACAAACTATATCAGCTCAATATTTTAGACTATATAAATCAGTATTTGTGTCACTTTGTAACAACATATACATTTGGGCTTTATGGCTATTTCTGTACGAACGATGTATTCTTCTCAGACATCATTAGGCTTGTGTGTTTTTTGAGAGACTTGGACATCGATGAAAATATTTTTGATTAGTAAACAATTCGTGCATTATTATGACTGTGGCACTTTATGTCGAAAGTAGCTCACAGCTCATTATTATGACTGTAGCACTTTATGTCGGAAGTAGCTCACAGCTCATTATTATGACTGTGGCACTTTATGTCGGAAGTAGCTCACAGCTCATTATTATGACTGTAGCACTTTATGTCGGAAGTAGCTCACAGCTCATTATTATGACTGTAGCACTTTATGTCGGAAGTAGCTCACAGCTCATTATTATGACTGTAGCACTTTATGTCGGAAGTAGCTCACAGCTCATTATTATGACTGTGGCACTTTATGTCGGAAGTAGCTCACAGCTCATTATTATGACTGTGGCACTTTATGTCGGAAGTAGCTCACAGCTCATTATTATGACTGTGGCACTTTATGTCGGAAGTAGCTCACAGCTCACAGCTAGTCTGAAGCGTCATTATATTCACTGGTAGGAAGCTTAAGTAAAATCAAAGATCTTTCGCTCATCCTTTTTTCTAAATAATAATAATAAATTGCTACCGATAAGAAATTTCCGTATATTGATTGTTATATCGCTGGTGTTGATTTATTTGACAATACGCAGTTGGCGAGAAAAGGAACATAGCGTGTTGTTTATTGTTGAAGTAAGGCCGGTATATTTAGGCACCACGTATATCTTCTAAGGCTGGCGTATTTGGACATCAAGTATATCCTCTAAGACCGGTATATTTGGGCACCACTTATATCCTGTAAGGCTGGTGTATTTGGACATCAAGTATATCATCTAAGGATGGTATATTGGGACATCAAGTATATACTCCTAGGCTAGTGTATTTGGACATCAAGTATATCCTCTAAGGTTGGTATATATGGACATCAAGTGTACACTCTAAGGCTGGTATATTTGGACATCATGTGTATCCGCTAAGACTGGTATATTTGGTCATCACGTATATCCTCTATTGCTGGTCTATTTGGACATCAAGTATATCCTCGAAGGCTGGTATGTTTGGACATCAGGTGTATACTTTAAGGTTGGTATATTTGGACATCAAGTGTATACTTTAAGGCTGGTATGTCTGGACATCAAGTGTATACTTAAAGGCTGGTATATTTGGACATCAAGTGTATACTTTAAGGCTGGTATGTTTGGACATCAAGTGTATACTTTAAGACTTGTATATTTGGACATCAAGGGTATACTTTAAGGCTGGTATATTTGGACATGAAGTGCATACTTTAAGGCTGGTATATTTGGACATGAAGTGCATACTTTAAGGCTGGTATATTTGGACATGAAGTGCATACTTTAAGGCTGGTATATTTGGACATGAAGTGCATACTTTAAGGCTGGTATATTTGGACATCAAGTGTATACTTTAAGGCTGGTATATTTGGACATCAAGTGTACACTCTAAGGCTGGTATATTTGGACATCATGTGTATACTTTAAGGCTGGTATGTTTGGACATCAACCTTTACAGTGTGTCACTCAGCGAACGATGTTTACCTGGTGAATTCTGACCATTGTTTTGCGCATCACTCATATAATTTATTGCTTGGTCGGGTCATACAAAGTCTTCTATTTATTTATTTATTTGATTGGTGTTTTACGCCGTACTCAAGAATATTTCACTTACACGACGGCGGCCAGCATTATGGGGGGAGGAAACCCACCAAAGGCTTCTAAAATGTTACATATTGCTGCCTCGCTTGGCGCTCAACACTGAGAGGTTCGAGCATGGAAACATGAATGGTTATATAGCCAGGTGTCAGTATGTAATGTGACTAGGTGGGGTGTTATATCTGGTGTCTACCGCATGATACTTCATTAGCAGTAGGAATTTAGCGACATGGACTCGCCAAGACCTAAAGAGTCCTCGTCGTCACATGAAAGCTAACACAACAATGTTGTTTCATTCAACACAGAAATGTGTTTCTTCAACACAGAAACGTGTTACCCCAACACAAACATGTGTTACCCAACAGAAAAATGAGTTACCCCAACACAAAAATGTGTTAAATAAATCTGAAGTTCACTTGTTTATGTTGTAAAATAATAAGACACAAACGAGACATTGTGTCAGTTGAACACAAGGCAGAGTTGTTCAACTGTGACACAACACCTTTCTTGAAATGAACACAAGTTTGTGTTCATGCAACACAAGTGGTTTTTGTGTGTATACATACATAAGTTATTGTTTTCAACAGATGACATTTCTAGAATTACTGACATGTTATTCGGAAAAGTACCAATGTATCTCCTCAGACTTCTGGTAGACCTATGTACTTTTATATGCATGACCGAAGACCTTGAAGAGCTCTGACTTTGGGTTGAAATGGACTTTGGCAGAGCAGTGCGTCTTTCTTTTGTTTGCATATTACCACACATGCAGTCACGCTTGGGTTGTTGCAAAAAAATGTTAATACTAACGGCAACGTTACAATAAATTATTGCTGTGGTGTGGCCAGCGGCGCGAGACAACAAGTCATTGACGATCCAAATCGCCATCACGACTGATTATACGTCCGTACTTCAGATTGTCAGCCTGTTGACAGCGACAGATCATCGTCCAGACGCATCTGCCTGTGCATATCACTAAGGCATAAAACACTCTGGTAACCTTGGCAGCAGCGTGATACGAACGACATGTGATCAGTGTTAAACGAAATTCAGTGTAAAAATTAACCAAAAGATCATGATGAAAGGGTGGAAGAGACATCCCTCCACTGTATACAAGGCATTCACAACAAAGCATACGTGCTGTTGGATTGTTGCAAGAAACTCAGTCAATGTACGCAAAATGTTAGGGCACAGGAACACACTCAATGTACGCAAAATATTAGGGCACCGGAACACACTCAGTGTATGCCAAATGTTAGGGCACAGGAACACACTCAATGTACGCAAAATGTTAGGGCACAGGAACACACTCAATGTACGCAAAATGTTAGGACACAGGAACACACTCAGTGTACGCAAAATGTTGGGGCACAGGAACACACTCAGTGTACGCAAAATGTTAGGGCACAGGAACACGCTCAGTGTACGCAAAATATTAGGGCACAGGAACACGCTCAGTGTACGCAAAATGTTAGGGCACAGGAACACACTCAATGTACGCAAAATGTTAGGGCACAGGAACACACTCAATGTACGCAAAATGTTAGGCCACAGGAACACACTCAATGTACGCAAAATGTTAGGGCACAGGGACACACTCAGTGTACGCAAAATGTTAGGGCACAGGAACACACTCAATGTACGCAAAATGTTAGGACACAGGAACACGCTCAGTGTACGCAAAATATTAGGGCACCGGAACACACTCAGTGTACGCAAATATTAGAGCACAGGAACATACGCGTAAATGTTGTTTTGCTCATATCATTCTGAGTATGTAGAAATTCAACATTCTCTACATAGATTACAACATTATGGTAGCTGGAAGAAAACATTGTTATGTTGGCATTATTTCCATAAGTCAGTGCTGAGAAGAAGCCACAGGCGTTTTTTAATTCTCATCACGGCCGGGGGTATGGTTGTGAGATGAAGTGCTTGTCTTGTAGGCCTGACTGAGATACTATTTGCAATCGACCTACATATTATCTGCGAACTACGAGTTTGATTTATTGATTTATTTATTGATTGATTCATATATTTATTTATTTGTCTGATAAAAAAGAGTTTTATGCCGTACTTAAGAATATAGCACTTATATACGACGGCGGCCAGCATTATGGTGGGAGGAAACCAGGCAGAGTTCGGGGGAAACCCCCGACCGTCCGCAGGTTGCTGGAGTATATATATCGAAACAGATTTTCATACACCAGTCGTCGACCGAGATGAACGTTCCAGATCAATAATCGCGAGGTCAATTCCCAAAACGACGTTTAACACAAACTACCAAAGAACTAGGAAGGTATATGAAGTACGACAATAGGATGGAGTCCTGCAAAGACAAGCTGTCAACGGTTTTCATTTATAATGGAAAGTCGCATATATGGTGTTCTAGGCGAATGAGTGACACCAGTATTCAAACCGTGTACCATGCTAGTATATAAGTTGTCGATAATGATGTGTGTATCTCTATTGCTCTTTGATTGCAACTTTTCATATATCCAACGTGACGACCTAATTAAGTTCGATGAATATACTGCCCTTAGCCCCGGGTTAAGCGGAATTAGACAGTCATGAAGCAGAGTGCTGGAGATTTGGACGCTCTGACCATAAATACTTAAAAGAAAATTATACTCATTGTAAAACTTAAGAAACTTAGAGTTAAGGCGTGTGGTGAAATAACCTTGACACGCTAGTTTTTGCAATAATAACAAGTGACGTTGATTGAAGTGGTGGGTAAATATCTTTTACAGCCTTTGCTATACACGGATTGCTTAAAGCCAGCAGATCATTAATATACCGTTTAGTGAATGAGAAAGATTGGGCCTGGTAAAGGATTACTCCGTAATAGTTCCTGCATATAGTGGTATGATCAGAGAGCAGGTACACGTCAGTCAAAAGGGGGCACAATTTGAATACCATTCATTGAAATACCTACACACTGTTAATATATGGTTTCCTCGAATTTCAGATAGATGTTATTAATGAGAAATTCAAGGAAGGCGACTTTCCCACATAAGACTAAAGAGGAATCCAGCATCAGCTGAACTTGAACTCACGGTTACACGACTACGAGTTTGAAATTTGTATTTGATGTCATTCCTAGAATACAGACTTTCTTTCATCAGTGAAAACTATTGATTACTTCTCTTTTACTTGTTACTGGCCTTGTTTCCTATATATGTATTATTTCTTACATATTCCTTTGAGAAACGCCTTTCGTAAGGTGAAGAAAGTATAAAAACGAAAATATGTAAACCACTTCATACTGGGATTTCGCTGTGGCTGTGACATACCCAGTAATCGATACACGGTCACGACACCTAGTCTGTGCTCAATATACACGATTCCAAGAATTTGTTCTTTTGTGTGAAGTGAAGTGAAGTGAGGTAAGTAGCACTAACTTTAAAAATTTAAAACACGGGGTGTGAGGGCAATTTCGGATTTCGACTGGGAATTTGTAAACTCCCACTCTCATTGTTTGGCGTTCGTATCACCGTGCGACCAGCATTACACTCTTAAAATTAAAATATGATCTATATATCGCTTTATAATAATGTTAAATCCAACATCTGATGGAGGAAGGAAAGCAGATGCAACGTTAGAATTGCGTTTTCTGAAGAGTTATAAATTCAGCACACTACGAGTATATCCCACTCTCCACCCAAATATCCGAATGTTTACCTTTGGATATGTAAGGTGCTTGTGTTTTTTAATCTATGTATTTTGAATGAGTGCTTTAGACAAGCAGGCCTATAGACCTACGGCAGCATGAATTAGGACTACAAATCTACGCTGCATCTTTCTGAGGAAGTGTTTCAGCTTACTCGTGATTGATAAATGTGAACCTTTACATTAAAAAAGTAAATGTATACTTTTATGCGACGTGAAACTTTACTGAATTGAATGCCGCCCACCCGCATCTTCGTCAGTAAACGTTTACGGAAAAATTTTAACAGTTTTTTGAGTATAAACTAACTTGAAAACACTCAGATCGCGTCGTAACATTTACAGTGTGCCTTATTTAACATATTTCATTATTTTAGCCTTTCGAAAACGTTGGCATTTTACCATTTGCGTTTTAAGAGTGTGCTTTTGATGAAGGTCACTTGTCCTCCGCTAGTGTACGTCGTGCAAGTGTGTACGTCACTTGTGGAAAAGCTCACCGGTAACTTACCAAAGGTCGGTGGTTTTTCACGAGCATTCAGCTTTCCTCGATCCATAAAACTGATCGCATGAGAAAAAATCTTGAGTAACAACAATCAAACGAATACATGAAAACATGTAAAACATACAAAACACACATTTGAAGGCTCCGTGTACGTATATGACATACAGGCCTACATATACGAATTGTCAAAGTGTGTTTTTGAGGTTTCAGTCTGTGACGCGTGAAGTCGCGGACTCTTGGTTTATGGGGTAAGCCTGCGTAGGGAATGAGGGAAACATATTGTGTTGATCGGGAGGGGAGGGGGCCTGACAATCAGCACGTCTACAGACAATGGACTCTCTGAAGCAGAACAGGGAATCACTGTCTGTTTGCGAAGTTTAAGGCATTACCTCTTTGTTGCTCAATTTTGTTTACCACGACGCTTCGATACGGCTGTACACACGACGGGTTAATCACCCGGCGGTACTCTTCCTCAAGAGAGACTTCTATCTCATGGAATTTCAGGCGACTTCAAATTAGCATAACATAGCACTGTTTTGGTGTATAGCAACACAATATGTTCAAGGAAATCCGATTTGGAGATTCAAAACAAACGTCAAAAATAATGCCCTGAATTATTTGTGTGTGCTGTTCTCTTTATAAACCGACCAAGGTGCAGGATTGGAAAAGCTGTTTCGACATATAGATAATGAACATACATATTTTTTAAAGATGGAAGCCATTGTGGAAAAGATTGTTTTTATTTAGTATCTCTAAAACATTCTTGGACAAATGCTTTGAAGTTTTTTTTCAAAAGAATTAAAGAATATCTTGAAGTAAATCCGATGTTGTGGGTGTACTTAAATGATCTTGCTTGCTTGCAATTGTTCCTTCAGCATTAATAAGAATGAATTTGTACATGATTTTGTACATGATTTTAAAGCTAGTACACGCACTGAACCTTCCAACAACCGAACATTAATCATAAGCCGACGCAATCTGTGAAGAGCAGAAGATAAATCTATTACGCTATTTGCGCATGAAACAAATCCCCGCATAGGATCGGTAAATGCTTAAATACGTCCATTCAAGTTCAAGGTTTAAGGTTGACATTAAAATCAAAAAGGAATGCCTGGATAAGAAAGATAATGTGGCACATAGACCCAAATGTAGCAAAATATAATTTCATGACAACCAGTTATCAAAAATGTAGCTGGTGACATATTTCAGCTGTCACAAAAACCAAATGGACTCAAAGATCATTACAGTTGATGTAAGTATTAAAATACGACCGAAACATGGATGTCAATCAAAACAGCGCAAATGTTATGCCAGACAATCGTTCAAAATTCCATGAGTATCGCAATGTGCCTGTATATGCATAAACAACCTTGGAGTTTTTGGATGACAGTTTGATATTGCTGAGAAGCTTGGCATAACGACTAACTTTAACACTGATTATGACTGTAGCTGTAGGGCGGGGCAGCCGTGTATTGGAGACCTCCCTCTCACAGGTCCTTGCAGATTACGGCCCCCGAGAAGTTGCCCAGTTCCTGTCGCGGCCTGATGTCTTTACCAGCGCCCCCATTGTTATCTGCCACCATACAGTGGACAAAACCGGTTATCCATCATTGTTCGCAAATACAAAGCTGGAGGGCATTTTTTAAGTTGTTTTTGATCCCGTCTGCATGGGAAACGGGTTTAATTGCAATGACGCGTACAATGAATGGTCGTTTGCTAACGGTGTATATAAGCACCGGTCACTGACCAGGTCCACAGAACTTTCGGTACACGTACCTCAACATGAAGTGGACTGGCCTTCTCTGTGTCTTGTCGCTGGCCCTTATCGCTGCCCGGGTAAGTTTTACTACTCTCTTAAAACTAAATGTTATGATGCATATAATAACTTTGATAATGTTAAATCCAACAGTTTGGTAATGTTAAATCCAACAGTTTGGTAATGTTAAATCCAACAGGTTGGCAATGTTAAATCCAACAGTTTGGTAATGTGAAATCCAACAGTTTGATAATGTTAAATCCAACAGTTTGGCAATGTTAAATTCAACAGTTTGATAATGTTAAATCCAACAGTTTGGTAATGTGAAATCCAACAGTTTGATAATGTTAAATCCAACAGTTTGGTAATGTGAAATCCAACAGTTTGGTAATGTTAAATCCAACAGTTTGGCAATGTTAAATCTAACAGTTTGGTAATGTTAAATCCAACAGTTTGGTAATGTTAAATCCAACAGTTTGGCAATGTGAAATCCAACAGTATGGTAATGTGAAATCCAACAGTTTGGCAATGTTAAATCCAACAGTTTGGTAATGTGAAATCCAACAGTTTGGTAATGTGAAATCCAACAGTTTGATAATGTTAAATCCAACAGTTTGGCAATGTTAAATCCAACAGTTTGATAATGTGAAATCCAACAGTTTGATAATGTTAAGTCCAACAGTTTGTCAATGTTAAATCCAACAGTTTGGTAATGTTAAATCCAACAGTTTGGTAATGTTAAATCCAACAGTTTGATAATGTTAAATCCAACAGTTTGGTAATGTGAAATCCAACAGTTTGGTAATGTGAAATCCAACAGTTTGGTAATGTTAAATCCAACAGTTTGGCAATGTTAAATCCAAGAGTTTGGTAACGTTAAATCCAAGAGTTTGGTAATGTTAAATCCAACAGTTTTGTCATGTTAAATCCAAGAGTTTGGTAATGTTAAGTTCGACAGTTTGGTAATGTTATATCCAAGAGTTTGGTCATGTTAAATCCAAGAGTTTGGTAATGTTAAATGCACCAGTTTGATAATGTTAAATCCGAGAGTTTGGTAATGTGAAATCCAACAGTTTGGTAATGTGAAATCCAAGAGTTTGGTAATCTTAAATCCAACAGTTTGGTAATCTTAAATCCAACAGTTTGGTAATCGTAAATCCAACAGTTTGGTAGGAGAGGAAACAGTTACAATGTTATATAAACACTTTCTAATTAACAAAGACAGTAAGAAACTGTTGTAATCTAAAACTGTATATCATGTATCAGATTACCACGTTTTGTGTGGTGTTCCACGTCTTAATGACATATAACACTATACATTGCTGTTACATCATAAATGTAAAAACGTCCTCTAATCTGACTTACAAGCATGTATTACACGGCGAAAGATTTTAAGCCGTTGCCAATCAGATTTTACAGCATTTAATATGTGTCATTTTTACACTTAGAAAATGTTTACCTGACAGGATAAACTTGAAGGGAAAAAGAATGTGACGAAAGAGAATACCCTCCATAGACCGCTGGCGCGGCAGTACGGTCCACTTTAGAATTTAAAATTTTTTATACACTTAATGCCATCTTTAAAAATGTAAAACAAAATATTTCAGCAGTCTCTCAGGCCTTGCCTCCATTTTGAGCTGTGTTTTCCTTTAGGATAAATTCACATCTACTCACGTCTCATCTATGTTTCTCTCTATTTTGTTTGTATGCTATGGACAGTTTAAATAGCAGGCTTTCTTGGTCGAATAAAAGAAGGTATGGCCGTCCTAGTTCCAAATACTCTATCGCTAAGACCCATTCTACTAAAATACTCGGATATTTTTTTAAAACGTACAGGCCCAGGTTATTTATAGAATATATAGTTTGTTAGTTATTCTGTTCATTTGGTTACTTTGTTTTTTCACAAACGTCTTGGCGGCCAGTGAAGATGTTATTGTTTGACTTTTACAGGGTGATGATTATGGGAGCGGTGAGATGGATAGTGACAAACGTAAGTAGATTCCCCTTCGTGCTTTAAGCACAGTTCCGTTATAATGCACGTGTGTGTCCATCAAGAAACCGCTATACTTTGATAGTGGAAGTTCATTTCAAAAGCTTTCGTTCTCCTGGATGAATACACCGCGCTGGTGTTGTGCAATAGGCCTATGTTCACTTAATAAGTGACATCAAATAGGTGACGTCGGCTCCCGTTGGAACTTAGGTTTCTGAATTTACTGAAAAGGGGACTTTCTTAGTCCATTCTATTAGCTGCTACTCTTTCAGAGGTACAAAACAGGAAAATTTAACTGAGTGGAGTCACTTTCTGGAATTTGCTCTGTGGGCATCCTGAGAAAATCGCCCAAAGCTGCAAGCGTAACTCTTTTGACTCACCGGTACCTGAGAATGAATGCGTCGCTACTCGGGTGGGGAGGAAGGCAGGGAAATCGGGGAGGAGGAGTAATATGTGTACGTCAATTGCACCCCTCCTTCTGCATAGCTATGTTCTTAGCACATCTCAATATACAGAGCAAGGCTTGATTGTTAACAGCTTTGAACCCATTTTACCATGGAAGTACAATAGATTTCGCAAAGCGAATGTAACGATGTGTACCCATACAAATGTAACGACCATATCATTCAGTTTTGGGCCTATATCACAGTTTCAAAAAACTGCGGTTCAAGTAAAACCAAATATAACGCACTGTTAATAGTATCTCTAAAATTAAAATCCTCTCGGTTTTCGTCTTCCCCATTAATTTTACACAGTTATAATCAGCATTGTTTATATAATCAGCTTCAAACTCCAACTTGGACAGGGAATGTGTAGATAACTTTGACACCACCGTGGCAATAAACAGTTCACCACGATCGTGTATCAGTTTGTCCAGTTAAACTATCAGTGAGGAACACGTGTCCGTCAACAAACTTACCAAAGTCCGGTGGTTTATACCGGGCTGCCCGATTTCCTACATACATGGCGTTCAACAACATTGAAATATATAAAAGTAAGATAGGGCCTAGAGTTCAAACAATGGTTTCATGGAATGCATGGAGATAAACCATCTGTGTATTGCTATTGGTCTTCATCTTTTACCCTTCTTTTGTGTTTTCAGCTCTCACTTTTGATGAAATCCGCGGAATGGGCAAAACTTTCAAGACGTCTTTCCACTCAGTATTTGTGACTCTCACCGATTTTTTGAAAGAACCAAACTTCCTTAACGGGACCGCCACGGGTAAGTCAAGGGATGTAACAAGCATTCCATACTGCTTAATAAATGACGATACAATGTAGAATGTTTGAAGAGCAGTTATCCAAATGTTTCAGACAGCATTGTACCAAATGTTCTGTTATCATCTCTAGTGAATACAATGTCGATACTAGCACTATATTACTACATGTGCATATTCCAAATTCTTCTTTTTTTCTTAATGTTTAAAAAATTATTAATATGTACTTTAATTGTGTGACTAGCGGAGAGCGTTAGCATGAAGCTGGCCCGAGCTGACAAGGCGCTGGCAATGTTGATGAAACTTGGCGGGCTGATCAGTGTAGTGTTAGAGGAGGCCCGGGAACGGAGTGAAAGATTTGGTGAGTGCATTTGACCCTGGACCAGAATAATTATAGTGCACTATCAGGGTAGAATTAACACTTTCATTCATTAATTGTAAGGGTCGGGCTTGGGGGTGGGGCGGTCTTTACGGAATCAAATAGAATTAAATGTTTGATGCCTATAGTCGATTATATTTAATAACCATATCCACAGTATAATGTCCGTTGACATCAGATTTACTTGTTATAACAGTCAGTACTGAAGACGAGATAACTGGTTCTCAATATCATGCATAAGTGTTCCATTCCATCTCAGCCACGTGGCTTTATTTTTGATATCAGCTTATAGCAGTGACTGTCCTGCGACGAGAGGGACACAATCCTGTTATATGGCCCAATACTGTATCGTCAACAAAAAAGCACTCAAATTAGATAAAGATGCCGTTCCTCCATCCTCTGCCTGACTCAACTCGTCATGCTGCTATGGTTTCCTCTGTCCTCTACCTAACTCACTCTGCCACGGTGCTGTGGTTTCCTTTGCTCTCCACCTCATCCACCCTGCCATGGTATTTGGTTTCCTCTGGCCGCTACCTGACTCACCACAACATGATGCCGTGGTTTCTTCTGTCCTCTGCCTGACTCACCCCGCCATGGCACTGTGGTTTCCTCTGTTCTTCACCTGACTCACCCTACCATACTGCTATGATTTCCTCTGTCCTCTACCTGACTCACCCCACCATGCTGCTATGGTTTCCTCTATCTGATTCACATGCTCATGGTGCTGTGGTCTTCTCTGCCCTCTACCTGATTCACCCTGCCATGGTGCTATGGTTTCCTCTGTCCGCTACCTGACCCACGACCCCGCTATACTGTTGATGTTTTCTCTGTTCATTAACTGAGCTACGACCCTGCAATACTGTAGAGGTCTCCTCTGTCCACTACCTGACCAGCGACCCCGCAATACTATGGAGGTTTCCTCTGTCCATTACCTGATCTACGATGCCACAATGCTGTGGAGGTTTCTTCTGTCCACTGCTTGACAAACGACACTGCAATACTGTGGAGTTCTCCTCTGTCCACTACCTGACCTACGACCCCGAAATACTGTGGAGGTTTCCTCTGTCCACTACCTTACCTACGACCCCGCAATACTGTAGAGGTTTCTTCTGTCCATTACCTAACCTACGACCCCGCAATACTGTGGGGGCCTCTTCTGTCCACTACCTGACCTACGACCCAGCAATACTGTGGAGGTTTCCTCTGTCCATTACCTGATCTACGACACCACAATGCTGTTGAGGTTTCTTCTGTCCACTACCTGACCTACTACCCCGCAATACTGTGGAGGTTTCCTATGTTCATCAGCTGAACCGTGACCCCACCGATCACATCAGAAAACATCTTCTGTAACCGCATGCATGCTTTTTTCTCCTTAGGTTTACCCAACCAGCAGCCATGTTCCGCAGCTCTGGAGAAGGTCTTGGACGAGATGCCAGGTATGATGTCGAATGTACTCCCTCCTTAATTTTTCTGATCGCTGTTTTTTAATGGTGATATGTCCTTATCTTATATAATAACGGACGCCAGTTTGTGATATAAATGCATCTGGGACGTCAGGTTCCTCGCTGAATTGAGACCCGTTTCACATATCCAGTTTGGGCTAGTGCAAACTTTGACCTCCTGTACAACGGAAAACTTTTGAAGCTTTAACTTGGCTGAAAAAGTATTACCACTGCATAGAATCAGTGGTCAACATTTGATCAGTCTGATGCATATATTGGTGAGTCTAATTTGGAATGGCTTTTTCTTAAGCTCAATCCCGAAATTGCTTTGTAACACGATCCTCTGTATAGCTGAATGTATTTACCTATATATTGATCAATTTACCTATATACTGACCGGCGTTATACCGGGTAAGAAAGAGCTATACGTACCTCGATTTAAAAGCAATGTGTAGTGTAGTAAAGCACGGCCACAAACATTGTCCCAAGACATTTATTGCACCAGTACATTTCAACTATAACACTATGCATTGGCTTGCCACGCTGTATAGTGCATTACCTGGTATAACGTCTGCAAGCTTTGACACGTGTCATACCGCGCTGTATAGGGGATTACCCGGTATGACGTCTGTAGGCTTTGACCAGTGTCATGCCGCGCTGTATAGTGGACTACCAGGTATGACATCTGTAGGCTTTGACCAGCCATGCCGCGATGTGTAGTGGACTACCCAGTATGACGTCTGTAGGCTTTGACCAGTGTCATACCGCGATGTGTAGTGGATTACCCAGTATGACGTCTGTAGGCTTTGACCAGTTTCATACCGCGATGTGTAGTGGACTACCCGGTATGACGTCTGTAGGCTTTGACCAGTGTCATACCGCGATGTGTAGTGGATTACCCAGTATGACGTCTGTAGGCTTTTACCCAGTGTGATACCACGCTGTATAGTGGACTACCCGATTAGACATCTGTAGGCTTTGACCAGTCATGCCACGCTGTATAGTGGATTACCCGGTGTGACCTCTGTAGGCTTTGACCAGCCATGCCGCGATGTATAGTGGACTACCCGGTATGACGTCTGTAGGCTTTGACCAGTGTGATACCACGCTGTATAGTGGACCACCCGATTAGACATCTGTAGGCTTTGACCAGTCATGCCACGCTGTATAGTGGATTACCCGGTATAACGTCTGTAGGCTTTGACCAGCCATACCGCGATGTGTAGTGGACTACCCGGTATGACGTCTGTAGGCTTTGACCAGTGTCATACCGCGATGTGTAGTAGACTACCCGGTATGACGTCTGTAGGCTTTGACCAGCCATGCCGCGATGTGTAGTGGACTACCCGGTATGACATCTGTAGGCTTTGACCAGTCATGCCGCGATGTGTAGTGGACTACCCAGTACGACGTCTGTAGGCTTTGACCAGTGTCATACCGCGATGTGTAGTGGACTACCCGGTATGACGTCTGTAGGCTTTGACCAGCCATGCCGCGATGTGTAGTGGACTACCCAGTATGACGTCTGTAGGCTTTGACCAGTGTCATACCGCGATGTGTAGTGGACTACCCGGTATGACGTCTGTAGGCTTTGACCAGCCATACCGCGATGTGTAGTGGACTACCCGGTATGACGTCTGTAGGCTTTGACCAGCCATGCCGCGATGTGTAGTGGACTACCCGGTATGACGTCTGTAGGCTTTGACCAGCCATGCCGCGATGTGTAGTGGACTACCCGGTATGACATCTGTAGGCTTTGACCAGTCATGCCACGCTGTATAGTGGATTACCGGGTATAACGTCTGTAGGCTTTGACCAGTGTCATACCGCGCTGTATAGTGGATTACCCGGTATAACGTCGGTAGGCTTTGACCAGTCATGCCACGCTGTATAGTGGATTACCCGGTATGACGTCTGTAGGCTTTGACCAGCCATGCCGCGCTGTATAGTGGATTACCCGGTATAACGTCTGTAGGCTTTGACCAGTGCCATGCCACGCTGTATAGTGGACTACCCGGTATGACGTCTGTAGGCTTTGACCAGTGTCATACCGTGCTGTATAGTGGATTACCCGGTATGGCATCGGTAGGCTTTGGCCAATGTGTGCCACCGCACGTTGGGCCCAGTGCGGCTTTTCGTCAGTGCTTTTTGTAAGGTTCCTTGTAAGGTGAGGTAAGGTATGGCTGGACAAGCAGTTTATCACACAGCTGTCATGTAAATAAAATATTCTTGAGTACTGCGTAACCTACCAATCGAAAAAATGTCTTACAAGCAGAGTGTGTTTGTTTACAGAGGAGCGGACAGTTGAAAACTTGATCATGTTCTCAGATGCCGTGAAACTGGAAACCAACTGCATCCGAAGATTCCTCATGATGATCATGAAAGATGTGGCCATTATGGCGCAAACCCAAGGTATTGTTACCATGACGACGAACTGTCAGTGTCGCTAGATACACATACATACATAGTATGGCGCAAACCCAAGGTATTGTTACCACGACGACGAACTGTCAGTGTCGCTAGATACACATACATACATAGTATGGCGCAAATATTATGAGCGTGGGATCAACGTCTGATTTTCTTGAATCCCCCTTGGTTTAAATTATAGGTATGACAATTGTCCTCTGTACCTCAAAAATAAGGAAATATCAGCACTATGTTGATGACAGAAAATACATTTTTAAGATATTCCAATCTGTGACTGATGTTGATCACTGATCACCTTGTTGACTCACAGACGACGCTGAATTGTAAGTGTGACTGTTGCGGATCACTGACCACCTTGTTGACTCACAGACGACGCTGAATTGTAAGTGTGACTGTTGCGGATCACTGACCACCTTGTTGACTTACAGACGACGCTGAATTGTAAGTGTGACTGTTGCTGATCAGTGACCACCTTGTTGACTCACAGACGACGCTGAATTGTAAGTGTGACTGTTGCTGATCAGTGACCACCTTGTTGACTCACAGACGACACTGAATTGTAAGTGTGACTGTTGCGGATCACTGACCACCTTGTTGACTTACAGACGACACTGAATTGTAAGTGTGACTGTTGCGGATCACTGACCACCTTGTTGACTCACAGACGACGCTGAATTGTAAGTGTGACTGTTGCTGATCAGTGACCACCTTGTTGACTCACAGACGACGCTGAATTGTAAGTGTGACTGTTGCTGATCACTGACCACCTTGCTGACTCACAGACGACACTGAATTGTAAGTGTGACTGTTGTGGATCACTGACCACTTTGTTGACTCACAGACGACACTGAATTGTAAGTGTGACTGTTGCGGATCACTGACCACCTTGTTGACTTACAGACGACGCTGAATTGTAAGTGTGACTGTTGCTGATCACTGACCACCTTGTTGACTTACAGACGATGCTGATGGCTTCAAGCTTGACGCCATGTTCCAAAGAATCTCATTTTACCTTGGTCACATGGGCAATGCTGCTGGCGTCCTCCGCTCTAAGATCCAGCAGTCCGTGGAGAGAATCAATGAAAACGTGGACGACATGGTGACCTCATATCCCATGAAAAGACAGGGTGGCCAGATGGGCGGACAAGACAGTGGTCAGATGGGCGGGCAAGGTGGTGGCCAGATGGGCGGACAAGGTGGTGGTCAGATGGGCGGGCAAGGTGGTGGCCAGATGGGCGGACAAGGTGGTGGTCAGATGGGCGGACAAGGCGGCGGTCAGATGGGCGGACAAGGTGGTGGCCAGATGGGCGGACAAGGTGGTGGCCAGATGGGCGGACAAGGTGGTGGCCAGATGGGCGGACAAGGTGGTGGTCAGATGGGCGGACAAGGTGGTGGCCAGATGGGCGGTCAGATGGGTGGACAAGGTGGTGGCCAGATGGGCGGACAAGGTGGTGGCCAGATGGGCGGACAAGGTGGTGGCCAGATGGGCGGACAAGGCGGCGGTCAGATGGGCGGACAAGGTGGTGGCCAGATGGGCGGACAAGGTGGTGGCCAGATGGGCGGACAAGGTGGTGGCCAGATGGGCGGACAAGGTGGTGGTCAGATGGGCGGACAAGGTGGTGGCCAGATGGGCGGTCAGATGGGTGGACAAGGTGGTGGCCAGATGGGCGGACAAGGTGGTGGCCAGATGGGCGGACAAGGTGGTGGCCAGATGGGCGGACAAGGTGGTGGCCAGATGGGCGGACAAAGTGGTGGAGCAAACGGTGGACGAAATGGAGGACAAAATGGTGGCCAAAAGGGAGGGCAAAAGGGAGGGCACAACGGGGGAGGACACAACGGAGGAGGACACAGCGGGGGAGGACACAGCGGGGGAGGAAAAGGTGGACGCCATGGCTGAAAAATGTCATTGCCGTAGAGGTAAATATGTTTGTAAATGGTCATGAATGTATAATGTCAGTTATACAAACTGACATTATAACACACAGTGATAAAGGTAAAGATGTTATACAAACCGTGATAAAGGTAAAAATGTTATCGAAACTGTGATAAAGGTAAAGATGTTATCGAAACTGTGATAAAGGTAAAGATGTTACACAAACTGTGATAAAGGTAAAGATCTTATACAAATTGTGATAAAGGTAAAGATCTTATACAAACTGTGATAAAGGTAAAGATGTTATAAGAATTATGATATAGAGAAAGTCTCTATGAAACATTGCCATAACCAGTCGTCCTCCAGTTCAGTTGTATTTTTATACGATTTTGAACTTAACTTACGTGGTAACATGCTGTGTGGATGTCTTGGGAAATTTTAAGGTTTCAACTTTTTTCGTTTTTCAGCTGTGATGGTAGTAACCCAAATGGCTGCACATGTCGCTGTAGACAAGAGTACTTTGCAGACTTGATGAAGCTGTGAACATGACCTTATCAACGACGATACAAATGTCTCAACTTTTATTTTACAATCTCTTTTACATGTATATAAATGTATACATATGTTTAAAAAAACATATTTTATAAATAAGTCTACCAGGTCTTTTGGGGCGTCGTTCATCATCGCGCACGTGTTGTCCATTCACTGACTAATCGACACCGAATTCGTTAATCAAAATCATTAGCAACATTTTGCGAAACATGTGTATATGTACAGTGTATATTAAGTTTGTCCGCAAGAAAACAAGTTAAGGTCAAATGTAAGTATAAAATGACTGTAGGACATATTGTCATGATGGTTTGTATAAGCAGTTTTATTTCCATGCAGACCAAACCATTCAGCTTATTTAGCACTGGGACATGATATTTGTCATATTACTCTTCATTGCTGATAATGTCCGAGTGTTTAATAAAATGATGATGGTTGCACTGTGACTATAATAATATTTCAATTATGGTCTAAAACGAAGACAGCTTTCATTTACCCGAAAATTGGATATTAGGAGTACATACGGACCATATTCCTTACAGCGCATGGGCCGCTCTCGGCGTTCGCTTAACATCACTACAAAAACTAGGAAAAATTGTACAGAGATCTTACAACACGCCATGGTGACTCCTCCTCATTTAATCAAGCTAGCGTAGTGTCAGCCTTGCTGGAAGGAGGATGGGGTCACTCCGCTATAAGGAGCACGAAAACGGATTAACACCGCATTCTCTAGAAACCATTATGCGACCTATTCACCCTTAATAATGGGTCATTTTTAATCTGCAGATAGGCCCACTGATCAGGTAAATTTACTCCTAGATAACCCAATCAAGCTGCCCTCAGTATAGTGGACCCTTCAAGCCACCGTTTGAATAGAAAGTATGTCAGTACGTGAGACGCACGCGCTTAGTTATTTCACTTGTCTATTTCAATTTCCTTTAATAATTAAGTTGGGGGTATCTATAATCGCTAGATAAAAATGCGATGCGTATACTTCTTTGGTATTTTGGTTCAGTTATTGACGCCACATAGGCCGATTTTCAACCTTTCTCAGAAAAAATCGGATCGTGCCGCAGACTGGTAAACTGATATTTTTGGTGTACATTTGGCGCTCAACCTGTCAAAGATCTGCTCTCATTGACCCTGTAGCCATGGTGACAATGATGAGCGTTCGTCGGCTCTCGTGTGGCAGTCTATCGTTCGCTGAAGATCACTTGTCTCCCACCAATATGGCGTGCACAGATGTAAGTCATACAAGTGACAGTTCGTCAGTAATTTGCCAATGTGGGTGTTTGACCCCGGGGCTCCTCTCATAAAACTGATCACCATCATGTAAGGGAAAAATTCTAAAGTATGCAGGACGTTGAACTGCAACTATCAAATAAATAAAAAAAATATAAAATGGTAGGCCAGCAGGCCCCGGTGCTAAGCAGATACCCGACAATACAGCTGTGCACTGGTTGGTTTTGCGATAAATTAGACATAAAATAAGGTGTCTTCAAGATGCTCGTCCACTGAGTCAGCACCCTTTGATAATACTGAATTTAGCGGCAATATAATCAGAATAAAGATGGAACGTTAGATTCCGAACGAAGCCAGCTGGGAGATAATGCTACAACACCAAGTTATCTCATCACATCAGTGTCTCCTATAACAGTGGTATGAATATTACAGTAAGGGTGGCTACTGCCAAAGATGGAACGTTAGATTCCGAACAAAGCCAGCTGGGAGATAATGCTACAGCACCATGCAATCTCACCACATCAGTGTCTCCTATAACAGTGGTATGAATATTACAGTAAAGTTTGCTACTGCTAAAGATGGAACGTTAGATTCCGAACAAAGCCAGCTGGGAGATAATGCTACAGTACCATGCAATCTCATCACATCAGTGTCTCCTATAACAGTGGTATAAATATTACAGTACGGGTGGCTACTGCCAAAGATGGAACGTTAGATTCCGAACAAAGCCAGCTGGGAGATAATGCTACAGCACCATGCAATCTCACCACATCAGTGTCTCCTATAACAGTGGTATGAATATTACAGTAAAGTTTGCTACTGCTAAAGATGGAACGTTAGATTCCGACCAAGCCAGCTGGGAGATAATGCTACAGTACCATGCAATCTCATCACATCAGTGTCTCCTATAACAGTGGTATAAATATTACAGTAAGGGTGGCTACTGCCAAAGATGGAACGTTAGATTCCGAACAAAGCCAGCTGGGAGATAATGCTACAGCACCATGCAATCTCATCACATCAGTGTCTCCGATAACAGTGGTATGAATATTACAGTAAAGGTGGCTACTGCCAAAGATGGAACGTTAGATTCCGAACAAAGCCAGCTGGGAGATAATGCTACAGCACCATGCAATCTCACCACATCAGTGTCTCCTATAACAGTGGTATGAATATTACAGTAAAGGTGGCTACTGCCAAAGATGGAACGTTAGATTCCGAACAAAGCCAGCTGGGAGATAATGCTACAGTACCATGTAACCTCATCACATCAGTGTCTCCTATAACAGTGGTATGAATATTACAGTAAGGGTGGCTACTGCCAAAGATGGAACGTTAGATTCCGAACAAAGCCAGCTGGGAGATAATGCTACAGTACCATGCAATCTCATCACATCAGTGTCTCCTATAACAGTGGTATGAATATTACAGTAAAGGTGGCTACTGCCAAAGATGGAACGTTAGATTCCGAACAAAGCCAGCTGGGAGATAATGCTACAGTACCATGCAACCTCATCACATCAGTGTCTCCTATAACAGTGGTATGAATATTACAGTAAAGGTGGCTACTGCCAAAGATGGAACGTTAGATTCCGAACAAAGCCAGCTGGGAGATAATGCTACAGTACCATGCAATCTCATCACATCAGTGTCTCCTATAACAGTGGTATGAATATTACAGTAAGGGTGGCTACTGCCAAAGATGGAACGTTAGATTCCGAACAAAGCCAGCTGGGAGATAATGCTACAGCACCATGCAATCTCATCACATCAGTGTCTCCTATAACAGTGGTATGAATATTACAGTAAGGGTGGCTACTGCCAAAGATGGAACGTTAGATTCCGAACAAAGCCAGCTGGGAGATAATGCTACAGCACCATGCAATCTCATCACATCAGTGTCTCCTATAACAGTGGTATGAATATTACAGTAAAGGTGGCTACTGCCAAAGATGGAACGTTAGATTCCGAACAAAGCCAGCTGGGAGATAATGCTACAGCACCATGCAATCTCATCACATCAGTGTCTCCTATAACAGTGGTATAAATATTACAGTAAAGGTGGCTACTGCCAAAGATGGAACGTTAGATTCCGAACAAAGCCAGCTGGGAGATAATGCTACAGTATCATGCAACCTCATCACATCAGTGTCTCCTATAACAGTGGTATGAATATTACAGTAAGGGTGGCTACTGCCAAAGATGGAACGTTAGATTCCGAACAAAGCCAGCTGGGAGATAATGCTACAGCACCATGCAATCTCATCACATCAGTGTCTCCTATAACAGTGGTATAAATATTACAGTAAAGGTGGCTACTGCCAAAGATGGAACGTTAGATTCCGAACAAAGCCAGCTGGGAGATAATGCTACAGTATCATGCAACCTCATCACATCAGTGTCTCCTATAACAGTGGTATGAATATTACAGTAAGGGTGGCTACTGCCAAAGATGGAACGTTAGATTCCGAACAAAGCCAGCTGGGAGATAATGCTACAGCACCATGCAATCTCATCACATCAGTGTCTCCTATAACAGTGGTATGAATATTACAGTAAAGTTTGCTACTGCCAAAGATGGAACGTTAGATTCCGAACAAAGCCAGCTGGGAGATAATGCTACAGCACCATGCAATCTCATCACATCAGTGTCTCCTATAACAGTGGTATGAATATTACAGTAAAGTTTGCTACTGCCAAAGATGGAACGTTAGATTCCGAACAAAGCCAGCTGGGAGATAATGCTACAGCACCATGCAATCTCATCACATCAGTGTCTCCTATAACAGTGGTATGAATATTACAGTAAGGGTGGCTACTGCCAAAGATGGAACGTTAGATTCCGAACAAAGCCAGCTGGGAGATAATGCTACAGTACCATGCAATCTCATCACATCAGTGTCTCCTATAACAGTGGTATGAATATTACAGTAAAGTTTGCTACTGCTAAAGATGGAACGTTAGATTCCGAACAAAGCCAGCTGGGAGATAATGCTACAGTACCATGCAACCTCATCACATCAGTGTCTCCTATAACAGTGTTATAAATATTACAGTAAAGGTGGCTACTGCCAAAGATGGAACGTTAGATTCCGAACAAAGCCAGCTGGGAGATAATGCTACAGCACCATGCAATCTCATCACATCAGTGTCTCCGATAACAGTGGTATGAATATTACAGTAAGGGTGGCTACTGCCAAAGATGGAACGTTAGATTCCGAACAAAGCCAGCTGGGAGATAATGCTACGGCACCATGCAACCTCATCACAACAGTGTCTCCTATAACAGTGGTATGAATATTACAGTAAAGGTGGCTACTGCCAAAGATGGAACGTTAGATTCCGAACAAAGCCAGCTGGGAGATAATGCTACGGCACCATGCAATCTCACCACATCAGTGTCTCCTATAACAGTGTTATAAATATTACAGTAAGTGTGGCTACTGCCAAAGATGGAACGTTAGATTCCGAACAAAGCCAGCTGGGAGATAATGCTACAGCACCATGCAATCTCATCACATCAGTGTCTCCTATAACAGTGATATGAATATTACAGTAAAGGTGGCTACTGCCAAAGATGGAACGTTAGATTCCGAACAAAGCCAGCTGGGAGATAATGCTACAGTACCATGCAATCTCACCACATCAGTGTCTCCTATAACAGTGGTATAAATATTACAGTAAGGGTGGCTACTGCCAAAGATGGAACGTTAGATTCCGAACAAAGCCAGCTGGGAGATAATGCTACAGCACCATGCAATCTCATCACATCAGTGTCTCCTATAACAGTGGTATAAATATTACAGTAAGGGTGGCTACTGCCAAAGATGGAACGTTAGATTCCGAACAAAGCCAGCTGGGAGATAATGCTACAGTACCATGCAACCTCATCACATCAGTGTCTCCTATAACAGTGGTATAAATATTACAGTAAGGGTGGCTACTGCCAAAGATGGAACGTTAGATTCCGAACAAAGCCAGCTGGGAGATAATGCTACAGTACCATGCAACCTCATCACATCAGTGTCTCCTATAACAGTGGTATGAATATTACAGTAAAGGTGGCTACTGCCAAAGATGGAACGTTAGATTCCGAACAAAGCCAGCTGGGAGATAATGCTACAGCACCATGCAATCTCATCACATCAGTGTCTCCTATAACAGTGGTATAAATATTACAGTAAGGGTGGCTACTGCCAAAGATGGAACGTTAGATTCCGAACAAAGCCAGCTGGGAGATAATGCTACAGCACCATGCAATCTCATCACATCAGTGTCTCCTATAACAGTGGTATAAATATTACAGTAAGGGTGGCTACTGCCAAAGATGGAACGTTAGATTCCGAACAAAGCCAGCTGGGAGATAATGCTACGGCACCATGCAATCTCATCACATCAGTGTCTCCTATAACAGTGGTATGAATATTACAGTAAGGGTGGCTACTGCCAAAGATGGAACGTTAGATTCCGAACAAAGCCAGCTGGGAGATAATGCTACAGCACCATGCAATCTCATCACATCAGTGTCTCCTATAACAGTGGTATAAATATTACAGTACGGGTGGCTACTGCCAAAGATGGAACGTTAGATTCCGAACAAAGCCAGCTGGGAGATAATGCTACAGCACCGAGCAGTCTCTTATCACATCAGTGTGTCCTATAACGTCGTATGATTTTACAGTAAAGGTGGCTACTGCCAAAGAAACTAGGCGCACTAAAATATAGAACGAATTGAGCTTATTTTTTGGCGCGCACGTTGTTGCAGTGAGCCCAGCATGTTTTGCAGTGACAACAGCGGCGTATATACTGTGCACACACTTGAAATAAAAGAAATTCCTAGGCACAGATAGGACAGCTAAGCTGATAAGTTGTGGCAACCTTCCGGGATTTAGTTTAAAATCCGCCATTCTATCCATGGTGTTTCATACGTAATAAAACCGCAATCCGAGATTTACCACTACATTCGCGTTGCTTCAATCGTAATCGTGATCCCATGCACCTTCGGGTTTTAGCTTATATTCCGCCATTCCGTACGCAGTGCTTCTGACGTAATGGAACCACCTTCTGGAATTTAACTATTAAATCGCCATTCAACGGTGGTTAAGACGCAGTGAAAATCCCTGTGGAATCTCTGTTAACTTCAGTTCGTAATTCCAATCTCTGTCTTGTATGAGCTTCTAATCCGTCATTCCACAGCGTTTTCGGCGTAATGAAAATCTCTGTGGTGTATTAGCTTCTAATCCGTCATTCCACAGCATTTCCGGCGTAATGAAAATTACAGTGGGGTTTTAGCTTCCAATTTGTTAATTCAAGGTGCTTCCGGCGTTTTATGCAACTTCCTTCACTTTAAATTCGGCATTCAATAACTGTCCAAACCTAATGGAACACCTTCTGGGGTTTGGAATTTTATGGCACTCAAATTACGATTTATTGTAATAAACTGGAACATGTCGTCATTCAAATTCTGAAATGATTTATCTCAGTACACTGGTTGCCACATTGGAAAGTTTTCATATATCTGTATAGTCAGCATATGCCCACAGAAATACAGGAAACTGGCATGGTCAACATGAGCCCACGGAAATAAAGGTAACTGGTATGGTCAGGATAAGCCCACGGAAATACAGGTAACTGGTATGGTCAGCATAAGCCCACGGAAATACAGGTAACTGGCATGGTCAGCATAGGCCCACGGAAATACAGGTAACTGGTATGGTCAGGAAAAGCCCACGGAAATACAGGTAACTGGTATGGTCAGCATAAGTCCACCGAAATACAGGTAACTGGTATGGTCAGCATAAGCCCACGGAAACACAGGTAACTGGTATGGTCAGGATAAGCCCACGGAAATAAAGGTAACTGGTATGGTCAGGATAAGCCCACGGAAATACAGGTAACTGGTATGGTCGGCATAAGTCCACGGAAATACAGGTAACTGGTATGGTCAGCATAAGCCCACGGAAACACAGGTAACTGGTATGGTCAGGATAAGCCCACGGAAATAAAGGTAACTGGTATGGTCAGGATAAGCCCACGGAAACACAGGTAACTGGTATGGTCAGGATAAGCCCACGGAAATACAGATAACTGGTATGGTCAGGATAAGCCCACGGAAATACAGGTAACTGGTATGGTCAGGATAAGCCCACGGAAATACAGGTAACTGGTATGGTCAGCATAGGCCCACCGAAATACAGGTAACTGGTATGGTCAGGATAAGCCCACGGAAATACAGGTAACTGGTATGGTCAGCATAAGCCCACCGAAATAAAGGTAACTGGTATGGTCGGCATAAGCCCACGGAAACACAGGTAACTGGTATGGTCAGCATAAGCTCACCGAAATAAAGGTAACTGGTATGGTCAGCATAAGCCCACCGAAACACAGATAACTGGTATGGTCAGCATAAGCCCACCGAAATACAGGTAACTGGTATGGTCAGCATAAGCTCACCGAAATAAAGGTAACTGGTATGGTCAGCATACGCCCACCGAAATACCGGTAACTGGTATGGTCAGCATAAGCCCACCGAAATACAGATAACTGGTATGGTCAGCATAAACCCACGGAAATACAGGTAACTGGTATGGTCAGCATAAGCCCACGGAAATACAGGTAACTGGTATGGTCAGCATACGCCCACGGAAATACAGGTAACTGGTATGGTCAGCATAAGCCCACGGAAATACAGGTAACTGGTATGGTCAGCATAAGCCCACGGAAATAAAGGTAACTGGTATGGTCAGGATAAGCCCACGGAAATACAGGTAACTGGTATGGTAAGCATAAGCCCACGGAAATAAAGGTAACTGGTATGGTTAGCAAGAACCCACGGAAATTACAAGTAATAGAACGTGGTTTTCACATATCTTTATGGTCAGCATGAGCCCACGGAAAAACAGATAATTGGTATGGTCAGCAAGAACCCATGGAAATGCAGGTAAGAGTCCGTGGTTTTTATACATGAGCCCACGGAAATACAGGTAACAGTACGTCGTTTTCATATATCTGTATGGTCAGCATGAACCCACGAAAATACAGATAACTGGTATGATCAACATGAGCCCACGGAAATACAGTTAACAGTACGTCGTTTTCATATACCTGTATAGTGAGCATAAGCCCACGGAAATACAGGTAACTGTACATGGTTTTCTTATATCTGTATGGTCAGCATGAATACACGTAAATACAGGTAACTGGTATGATCAACATGAGCCCACGGAAATACAGGTAACTGCACGTTGTTTTCATATACCTGTATAGTGAGCATAAGCCCACGGAAATACAGGTAACTGTACGTGGTTTTCTTATATCTGTATGGTCAGCATGAATACACGTAAATACAGGTAACTGCACATTGTTTTCATATATCTGTATGGTCAGCATGAGCCTACGGAAATACAGGTAACTGCACGTAGTTTTCATATATCTGTATGGTCAGCATGAGCCCACGGAAATACAGGTAACTGCACGTAGTTTTCATATATCTGTATAGTGAGCATAAGCCCACAGAAAAACAGGTAACGGTACCTGGTCTTCATATATCTGTATGGTCAGCATGAGCCCACGGAAATACAGGTAACTGCACGTTGTTTTCATATATCTGTATAGTGAGCATAAGCCCACAGAAAAACAGGTAACGGTACCTGGTCTTCATATATCTGTATGGTCAGCATGAGCCCACGGAAATACAGTTAACAGTACGTCGTTTTCATATACCTGTATAGTGAGTATAAGCTCACGGAAATACAGGTAACTGCACGTTGTTTTCATATATCTGTATAGTGAGCATAAGTCCACGAAAAAACAGGTAACTGCACGTAGTTTTCATATATCTGTATGGTCAGCATGAGCCCACGGAAATACAGGTAACTGCACGTAGTTTTCATATATCTGTATGGTCAGCATGAGCCCACGGAAATACAGGTAACTGCACGTAGTTTTCATATATCTGTATAGTGAGCATAAGCCCACAGAAAAACAGGTAACGGTACCTGGTCTTCATATATCTGTATGGTCAGCATGAGCCCACGGAAATACAGTTAACAGTACGTCGTTTTCATATACCTGTATAGTGAGTATAAGCCCACGGAAATACAGGTAGGCCTAACTGCACGTTGTTTTCATATATCTGTATAGTGAGCATAAGTCCACGGAAAAACAGGTAACTGCACGTAGTTTTCATATATCTGTATGGTCAGCATGAGCCCACGGAAATACAGGTAACTGCACGTAGTTTTCATATATCTGTATAGTGAGCATAAGCCCACGGAAATACAGGTAACAGTATGTGGTTTTCATATATCTGTATGGTCAGCCTGAACCAACGGAAATTACAGGTAACAGTACGTGGTTTTCATATATCTGTATGGTCAGCATGAACCCACGGAAAAACAGGTAACTGCACGTGGTTTTCTTATATCTGTATGGTCAGCATGAGCCCACGGAAATACAGGTAAGAGAACGTGGTTTTCATATATCTGTATAGTGAGCGTAAGCCCACAGAAAAACAGGTAACAGTACGTGATTTTTATATATCTGTATGGTCAGCATGAGCCCACGGAAATACAGGTAACTTACTGCAGGTGGTACTCATATATCTGTATGGTCAACATGAACACACAGAAATACAGGTAACTGTACGTGGTTTTCATACATCTGTATAATGAGCATAAGCCCACGGAAAAACAGGTAACGGTACGTGGTTTTCATATATCTGTATAGTGAGCATAAGCCCACGGAAATACAGGTAACTGCACGTAGTTTTCATATATCTGTATGGTCAGCATGAGCCCACGGAAAAACAGGTAACAGCATGTAGTTTTCATATATCTGTATAGTGAGCATAAGCCCACGGAAAACAGGTAACTGTACATGGTTTTCATATATCTGTATAGTGAGCATAAGCCCACGGAAAACAGGTAACTGTACATGGTTTTCATATATCTGTATAGTGAGCATAAGCCCACGGAAATACAGGTAACTGCACGTAGTTTTCATATATCTGTATGGTCAGCATGAGCCCATGGAAAAACAGGTAACAGCATGTAGTTTTCATATATCTGTATAGTGAGCATAAGCCCACGGAAAACAGGTAACTGTACATGGTTTTCATATATCTGTATGGTCACCATGAACCCACGGAAATACGGGTAACGGAACGTGGATTTCATATATCTGTATGGTCAGCATGAATACACAGAAATGCAGGTAACGGAACGTGGTTTTTATATATCTGTATAGTGAGCATAAGCCCACGGAAATACGGGTAACGGAACGTGGTTTTCATATATCTGTATGGTCAGCATGAACCCACGGAAATACGGGTAACGGAACGTGGTTTTTATATATCTGTATAGTGAGCATAAGCCCACGGAAATACGGGTAACGGAACGTGGATTTCATATATCTGTATGGTCAGCATGAACCCACGGAAATACGGGTAACGGAACGTGGTTTTTATATACCTGTATAGTGAGCATAAGCCCACGGAAATACGGGTAACGGAACGTGGATTTCATATATCTGTATGGTCAGCATGAACCCACGGAAATACGGGTAACGGAACGTGGTTTTTATATATCTGTATAGTGAGCATAAGCCCACGGAAATACGGGTAACGGAACGTGGATTTCATATATCTGTATGGTCAGCATGAACCCACGGAAATACGGGTAACGGTACGTGGTTTTTATATATCTGTATAGTGAGCATAAGCCCACGGAAATACGGGTAACGGAACGTGGATTTCATATATCTGTATGGTCAGCATGAACCCACGGAAATACGGGTAACGGAACGTGGATTTCATATATCTGTATGGTCAGCATGTATACACGGAAATACAGGTAACGGTACGTGGTTTTTATATATCTGTATGGTCAGCATGAGCCCACGGAAAAACAGGTAACAGCATGTAGTTTTCATATATCTGTATAGTGAGCATAAGCCCACGGAAAACAGGTAACTGTACATGGTTTTCATATATCTGTATGGTCACCATGAACCCACGGAAATACGGGTAACGGAACGTGGATTTCATATATCTGTATGGTCAGCATGTATACACGGAAATACAGGTAACGGTACGTGGTTTTTATATATCTGTATAGTGAGCATAAGCCCACGGAAATACGGGTAACGGAACGTGGATTTCATATATCTGTATGGTCACCATGAACCCACGGAAATACGGGTAACTGCACGTGGATTTCATATATCACGGAAATACGGGTAACTGCACGTGGATTTCATATATCTGTATGGTCAGCATGAACCCACGGAAATACAGGTAACGGTACGTGGTTTTTATACATCTGTATTGTCAGCATAAGTCCACGGAAAGACATGTAACTGCATGGGATGCAAGATGGAGCGATCAGTGGAATGATACCGCCAGTCCACTGTAAGCGAAGGTCCAGGGGCCGCCTTGAGGCCCCGGAAGATCTGGCCATTCAGATCTATAATTTAGGTAATTTTAGCTGCTGGTGACTGAACTGACGTCAGGAAGTTGGGATAAACTATATATCAAGATCAAGATTTGTATTTTTATTGTCTTATTTGAAAGATAAAAATCAAAATGACAGCCTATATACCTGTTATCTTTTGGATACATTATTTGTAAGAATTCAAAGAAGAACCCACCATCGAGAAACATTTTCGTCCACCTGCCTAAATACTGAAAGGTGTAATGGCTATAAAACTTCTAAAATGGAGCCATGGAATTTGCAGGGCTTGGCGCGTCCTGTTTGAAAGTTAGTTGCGTTGGAATCTACTTACACAGACTGAGGGATGTTAGAACTGGCCTTTACGGCTGAACAGGTCGACAGAAAACAGGGTATGTAATTTTCTTTAAATAAAAACGAGAACAATGCCAAACCTTCACATCTACAAAGGAGTACCAAAAAGCCCCCAAAGTTGCAGTACGAATGGAGTTTTTCTTAATTTGTTTAAGTTCTGGGGCCAGTTCCACAAAGCTATTTCTGACTTGAACCAAAATATAAAACCTCTTCAAATGCTTAGTTTTTGGGACCGGAAATTGAAATTTTGAATGGTTTATCTGACGACAACATTGATGAGACTGTCAAACTTTTAATTACTAGGTAATAAAAATGAGCTCTAAAATCGTATTTGAAATTCTTAAGTCTGAAACGGTTTTGTGGAATCGACCAATGACATATCAAGGCGCAATTGGATGCGGTCAAGCCCTAAATTAATCGTTGATAAAACTAGTATTTCCGTTTCTATAAACTGCGATATCACTTGCCTTTCACTTATTTGAAGGTGGAAATTTGAGCATATGTGAAGTTATATGACAGTTGGATGTATAATTTGTATCAATTTGTCCCCAACAGTCATAATCAAGGTACAAAATTGTAAAGAAGCAGAAGACCTTTCATTTGTTTCAATTTCAAAATTTATTTCCTTTTTAAATTCTCTGATTTCAACAGTAATTAGAAACAGCAGAAAAGTATGCAGCCTGACATTTGCATTAATTAAGGCACGTATATACGTGTACAATTCAGAAAAAAATGAGCATAAAATAGACAATAAAAAAAGATGTAAGAAAAACAAAGGACAAAACCACAGTGGAATGTTGATTCTGCCTCTAAGAAAACAATGTTCAAATGAGAAAATAAAAATATAACTGAAACAAAAATGTCAAGATCTAATACAAAATAAAGAAAATAAAAAGTAACAAAATTATTGCAGATCTGTCCACGTTGGATTTTGACTCTTGGCTAATGAACTATATCGTCTAAAACCAACTGTCAACCTAGACGGCATTCTACCATGTACAAATCCCCTATTACAGACAAAGGGATAATCCATTATATGGGTTCTGTATCGCCAGGGGGAGAAACAGCCTGACCATTTACTGGATGCCAATCCAGATTCATCTCTCCACCAAAATTTAATGCATTGGTGCTTGCCCAAAAGCTAAGATGTGAACAAAACTTCATAGAAATTCCTCCCGGACATTTGCTAACACACAAAAAAATGCTTGCTAAAACATAAACCTCTTGTCAAAGGTTAAAAAGAATAGCTGAAAATAATCAAATCGACCCAATATGTCATAGGAATATATGAAAATTATGGAAAGATTAATATAGAGGTGTAGTCAACAAAGCAAAATATATTTCGTATGCATTAAAAAAAAATGGGAAATTTATCCTCTTTATCTAGTTGTGTGTATAATTTCAATCAGGAAATGTTTTTAAGTACATATTTAAGTCTTAAATTAGTGTAAGTTTTGTTTGTAAACTTTATTTCAAAACAGTGTGATATCATATCAAAATGGAGTACTGAAAGTGTAAAAAAAATTCTCTAATCACAGTTTAGCTTCTCCAGTGAATAAAGTGGAATGTAATTTCCAGCTTAGACAAAGAATTTGCCCTGAATTTGTTTACACATTGGGTCTACGGGCATATACGAAAATAAATATGTCCTGATGAGGCACCTTGTTTTGGATATGGTTATAGGATTAGTGTACAGATAATTTTCTGGAGATTCATTTTCACTGAAATAGAAAATGGCTGGTAAACATATCCATCTGACAATTTCGGTTTTCTCCCTAAGCTCCAGATCCTCCATAACCATTTCACTTAAGAATGATCTTTGTACCATTTTTTGAAAGAGAATGAGTGTTTATAAAGTCATTTCTTGTAAGAACATCAAACTGGAGACAAAATATGGACTTGTGGCGACAGATAAAATACATGAAAACGCTAATTTTGAAATATTCCCGTGAACACGTCAGAAATTATTGATACATGTAAAGAGAATGGATAGACGAACAGAAATAAAAACAATATCACCTTTAGCAAAAGTGGAGGGAGATTAAAATATATATTGTGAATAAAGGATTATAGTATATACCTGTTTGGATGTAACATTAACTTTTCAAATAAATACACAGCATATACAGTATATGGTTATTGTAAGACACAAAGGCTGACATAGTCCACACAGTGGTGCGGTTCACAACACTAAACCTGAAAAAACGGTATCACAGATAAACTCTTTTAGAAGATAGAATAGCGGACATAATAATCTTTAATGGCCAGTTTTCCTTATAATGCAGCAGTTTTGAGAATGGTACATGTAGGAACCATAAACCAAAGGGGAATTGGCGAGTACCATTCCATAGAAATACCATTACTGTAACAATCACTACAAGACAATGTATTTGACACATTTGATATGTTCATTCTAACATCAAAACATGAATACCATGATTCAGCAATTTGTGTCCGTCCTAATTTGAAAACAATATCTGACATATTCGTCTGCCATTACACCTGTGTCCTTCTGGTGCATGCCATCATGCTCTACATCTTTGTACACTACAGATCAAATGTGTACTGTACCACAGCATACTGTACCACAGCACACTGTACCCCAGCATACTGTGCCACAGCACACTGTACCCCAGCACACCGTACCACAGCATACATTTAGAGAGCAGCAGTAATCCATGACATATTATGATTTTTCAAGTTATAAATTGTTTCACGAAACACAACGTAATTCTCTACATCAGCAGTCATTGACATTTATGTCATTATGTACAATAAACCAAGAAAACACAATTCTCTACCAGCAGATGGAATGAATCCACATCTGAAGAATAATGTTTTTCATGCAAAAATCTCATTTGTTATCGTTATACTTATACAATATTCATATTTTTTTCTGTGTTAACTATTTATGACCATAAGAAATAGAAATATTTTCTCCTAAGGGTTTTGATCAGGGTGCCATATGTCATATCCTACAATTGGTTCAACCAATATCAAACATGCTCCCTGAACATGTCCGTGTACAGGCCTATATAGTGTATCTGGTGCAGGCAATGGAGACAAGATCACGCATGCTCCCTAAACATGTCTGTGTACAGGCCTATAAGATGTATCTGGTGCATGCAATGGAGACAAGATCAAACATGCTCCCTAAACATGTCCGTGTACAGGCCTATATGATGTATCTATTGCATGCAATGGAGACAAAATCAAACATGCTGCCTAAACATGTCTGTGTACAGGCCTATACGGCATGGGGCAGGGAATGGAGACAAGATCAAACAGCAGCGTCAACGTTTTTCTTCTGATAATTTCTACAGTAGTTTTGTGAGATTATGATACGAGTATCTACCACAAAATTATTGGACAATGCATGTGGAACTTCCTTTAGCCTCCCCTGCATCCACCTGGCCGTTGGCTTTACCGCCATGCTTTCTTTTTGTTGGCTTGTAGACCAGCTGAAAAAAAAACCAAAACAAGGCAAAAAAATAAATGGAACTTTAAGGTGAACTACCCTTCACAAACATTTGATGTTTTCAAGTAGTAACTTTTCAAAGAAAAATGAAATCTAGCTGCTAAAAAAATAAATGTAATCCAAATATTCTCTACTATTCACATGAAAATCGAATGTGGTTTTATCTAAAAATATTATCAGCATTTTTGGATTAAATGCAAAAGCATTCCTATTTTAACAAATAATACAAAACATAATTTCAGTGAGAATTTTTTTAAAAATCCTGTGCTGAATGTCCAAAATGTTGAACATAAAACTACTCCATTTGCATGAGTTACAATCAAGACATGAAAAAACTAAGTTTGATTTTTCTCATAAAACAAGCAGCAAAAGTATAATTTATAAGCACTATTGCATTTCAAGAATGACAGAAATTAAGCCGACAGAGGTATTTTTTTCTTTAAATCAGGTGCTTATTTTCATGTGAAACATTTTAAGGCAATACTAGAGTAATATAGGCTTTAATAATCCAAGATAGGCTAATTATTGAATTACATGTATCATACCGCAAATTATTCAGTGTAAAAGGGATTCCAGTCAATCACTTACTTTCTGGAATTTCTCACCAGCCACAAACTGTAGTAGAGAAGGGGGATTTAAGCAGGTAAATGCTGTGTTACATGCCATTTACTGCGAACTACCCTGCTATACACACTGCAGTACAGAAGGGGATTTTAAGCAGGTGAAAATTGCTGCGGTGTTACATGCCATTTACTGTAATTCATCAACTTTGTGTAACAGGGTGAATAGCTGGTCAAAAATTCCATGAAATTATAGGTGATTTATGGATGTTCAATATGATATGAGTGCTGATACCATTCTCCTTGAGAAAGCTGCATCATCTGATTATAAGTCTACTCTACTAATCATACTACAGTGTACTGTCCACATGCCACAACAGCGCATGCTGAATACAAAATGCATGCACTTAAGCCAAACCATATTAGATATATATATAAATAGCTTACACATGGCAGAAGCACTGAGATATATATAGTGATTACACAACAGCAAAAACATAATGTTTTTCAAAAAATTCAAATTCAACAACTCCACAGTAAACACAATATTATATGTACATCACCGCACGGCACAAAGTTAGTAAAGCTGATAAAGCTTACATGTACTAGAATTATTAGCTTTAGGTGCAAACTACCTTGATTACAGCAGCTCTGATGTACCTGGTAACTACAGCTGGGTGCAAATGTATCCGTCATGACATTAACCCCTTAATACAAACACATACACAATATGGTACTAGAAACATCTCATTACTGACACATTTATAACTGAACTTTGTGTCCTGGATAGCACCATGGATAGCCAGCCAAGAAATAACCCCAACACGCCACTTGTATTGGAGTGACAGTCTTTTATAGTGACATGGATGTGTGGTGGCTGGAAAACATGCTGACTTTAAGACAGGGTGGGAGATAATGCAAATCAAGGGTACATATCCCACAATAAAACTGTGTATTCCAGTCACTTATATGGATGAAAAGAAAAAAAGAAATCTACACTTCAATATTATTCACTAACGATTTTCACCCAGTGATATATTTATGAACATCTGTGAGCACCTCACCCAGACCTTGTTACAATGGGAGTTTTAAATTCAAGCTGCTGTCGTATTTCACAAATTAGTAATCTCATTTATGAAAAGTGCAGTAAATCTACAGTTAAAACCTCTCACAGCTTCCTTTTTGAACTATGACATGTGGAAATGTCTTCTGATGAGTTTGTGTAGCTGATATGGAACTACAGGTATATCACTGTTAGATGCTATACACCACCGGTTGTGAACAGATAAGGTGTGTGCAGCTAGGCCTGTGTGGGTCAAGGTGTGAGCAGTTAAGCCTGTGTGGGTCTATTTGTGTGCAGCTAGGCCTATGTGGGTCAATTTGGGCGCAGCAAGGCCTGTGTGGCTCTATTTGGGTGCAGCAAAGGTCTGTTGGTGGGGGGAGGGATTTGTGTGCAAACAAATACACCTTGGCAGACCTGTTTTTTTATGACATGCTCATTTATTTGCTGGATGTACTGGAACATTTTCTACTTTTGGATCTGACACATGTAGATGCACGGGTACTAAATCATCAGTACTCTCTTGACACAATCAACCTACAATGGATACTAAATCATCAGTACTCTCTTGACACAATCAGCCTACAATGGATACTAAATCACCAGTACTCTCTTGACACAATCAACCTACAATGGATACTAAATCACCAGTACTCTCTTGACACAATCAACCTACAATGGATACTAAATCACCGGTACTCTCTTGACACAATCAACCTACAATGGATACTAAATCACCGGTACTCTCTTGACACAATCAACCTACAATGGGTACTAAATCATCAGTACTCTCTTGACACAATCAACCTACAATGGATACTAAATCATCGGTACTCTTTTGACACAATCAACCTACAATGAATACTAAATCACCGGTACTCTCTTGACACAATCAAACTACAATGGATACCAAATCACCGGTACTCTCTTGACACAATCAACCTACAATGGATACTAAATCACCAGTACTCTCTTGACACAATTAACCTACAATGGATACTAAATCACCGGTACTCTCTTTGACACAATTAACCTACAATGGATACTAAATCACCGGTACTCTCTTGACACAATCAACCTACAATGGATACTAAATCATCAGTACTCTCTTGACACAATCAACCTACAATGGATACTAAATCACCGGTACTCTCTTGACACAATCAACCTACAATGGATACTAAATCACCGGTACTCTCTTTGACACAATTAACCTACAATGGATACTAAATCACCAGTACTCTCTTGACACAATCAACCTACAATGGATACTAAATCACCAGTACTCTCTTGACACAATCAACCTACAATGGATACTAAATCACCGGTACTCTCTTGACACAATCAACCTACAATGGATACTAAATCACCAGTACTCTTTTGACACAATCAATCTACAATGGATACTAAATCACCAGTACTCTCTTTGACACAATCAACCTACAATGGATACTAAATCACCAGTACTCTCAGATACACAGATACAATCAACCTTTATCAAATTTGATGCCACTGCTCAAATCTGCAAGGCACTGTGTAACTTGATGTGAAGTATTAAGTCACACACAGGTATGAATGGGTGATTGAACACCTTTGGTTACATGGACACGATACAAACCAAGCGCATGTATCCCACATTTCATTCAGTATTTTGCAAGTGACACATTCTGCTAGATTCTGATTGACTGATTCCTTCTATAGTGCCACTTAAGAGATTTTTGTAACTTTTGATCAGAAAAAGTTAAGTTGAAATCAAAAGTATCATTTTATAGCCTATATGTCATTCTGAAATTGTATTTTTCACATAGCAAACTTTAGGTAAAATACAGTGTTCGAAAATCTTTCACATGTGCAAAGGTTGACGGATTATGGGGTTCATGTGCGGTGTGAACTTTTCTGACTGGTACAAATCCGCACATACCAGCACATCTGACTGGTACAAATCCGCACATACCAGCACATCTGACTGGTACAAATCTGCACATACCAGCACATCTGACTGGTACAAATCCGCACATACCAGCACATCTGACTGGTACAAATCTGCACATACCAGCACATCTGACTGGTACAAATCCGCACATACCAGCACATCTGACTGGTACAAATCCGCACATATCAGCACATCTGACTGGTACAAATCCGCACATACCAGCACATCTGACAGGTACAAATCCGCACATACAAGCACATCTGACTGGTACAAATCCGCACATACCAGCACATCTGACTGGTACAAATCCGCACATACCAGCACATCTGACGGGTACAAATCCGCACATACCAGCACATCTGACTGGTACAAATCCGCACATACCAGCACATCTGACTGGTGCAAATCCGCACATACCAGCACTTCTGACTGGTACAAATCCGCACATACCAGCACATCTGACTGGTACAAATCCGCACATACCAGCACATCTGACTGGTACAAATCTGCACATACCAGCACATCTGACTGGTGCAAATCCGCACATACCAGCACATCTGACTGGTACAAGTCCGCACATACCAGCACATCTGACAGGTACAAATGTGCACATACCAGCACATCTGACTGGTACAAATGTGCACATACCAGCACTTCTGACTGGTACAAATCCGCACATACCAGCACATCTGACTGGTACAAATGTGCACATACCAGCACTTCTGACAGGTACAAATCTGCACATACCAGCACATCTGACTGGTACAAATGTGCACATACCAGCACTTCTGACAGGTACAAATCTGCACATACCAGCACATCTGACTGGTACAAATGTGCACATACCAGCACATCCATCAGTCCTCAATAAATCCAAAGTTCATTGCTCTGAATGAAGAAAACATGAACCATACATTCTGCAGCACATATAAAGCCATCAGGTATTTTCTTAATAAGAAACTGATCTACCCCTAGAATACAGAAATGCAAAGTACAAAATATTCACAGTACATGTGACAATCTACACAAGATGCACGATGCACACAACAATGACAACAAGCTGATCTAGCCTAATATATTTATATTTATGTGCTTCTATTGATACAGTGTACAGCTGATACAGCTGAAATCTGCTTCACATAAACCACATGCAATCTGACTAGAGCCACATCTAGTACATGTACGCACAGTCTCAACATCCCCTTACGGACGTGTCAGCAACTGGGAAGGGTCTCAAGGAACACCTGTACCAGTACACATGAACTCTCTGACAGTCTCATGATAAACCTGTGATGACTATTGGCCCTCTACAAAGGGAAGCAAATCTTACAGGTACACCTCATAAAACAACAGCGTCCTCTACCTACTTGAAATAACAGCAGCAGCGATTTTCATTCACATGCAAGCAATCATGAATATACACCGCAATCATAGCTTACAGCGTTATACAGGTATGTAGAGGACACTGCTGTTTTAGGAGCTGTAAGATTTTCTTTCCTTTGGAGAGGACACGAGAACCTCATACAGTGGCACAATCATGCTTCAGAATTTTAGGAAGAAAATTTAGCACTTTACTTGTTTGTGTATTGAATTGCCTATTCTCATTGGTAATAAGGCAGAACTTCTCCATTCAGGGAGAGTTAGGTGTTCAGACTGGGCGTCTCTTCACATCTAGTTACACAACAAGTCTGTTACAGTGTTGATAGTGATCTGCCATTTAGCCACATAGAACTAACTACTTTTTGATTGGAACCTAGGCTACAGGTATAGAAAGTAACATGTAATACTGACACATCCAAAAGCAAGCAAATTCTAGCCTACAGAAACTTTCCAAAAAAACACTGCTGATTACTAACACAAAGCGCTCTTTGTATTATCATAGCAGCCCGCAAGTTTTCGAGTCTTTCATTGGACTGTCCTCATCCAAGTCAGATTTCTGGTATCCGGCGTTGAAAAACTGAGCCGTGCTTGTGTACGGAGGTGGAGAATATGCTATTATTGTGCCTTGGTTGGGGCTTTTCTTCTTTCTCTTACGATTGAGGGTTCTGTTATTTATATTTTCCTCAGGACTAACATATTTATCCAGCTCAACAGACCCCAAGGAATCCTCGTCTTCTTCAACTGTTGTAGGAGGGAGTTTGATTTGTAGCTGCTCTCCCAAGAGAAATATAACACTCATCAAAACTTGTTCCCAAACTGAATTACATCTCCAGAAAATAAGATTTATGAATAAAAAAACCCATCAAACTCTATATACCTACAACTTTTCGATTTGTTGTAAAATTACACTTGCTGCAAAGTTTTTTTTATGAGAGTCATTATATACTTAGCATGGAAATCTTTTATAAATTTATATCTTTGACCCGTAATTCTCAGTGATGACCCTATAACTTACAAGTAGAAACGGAACATAAAACTAGTAATGTGATAATCCTTAAAATTATGAGAATGAAAACCTTGTTATTATGTGTAAATATTATGAGCTTTCAACCTAAATAAAACTCAGCATATTTGACTCACTGCATGATTGTCTGAATGGAGCTCAGCTGACGCTCAACACATGTAACATAATGTAAACTGGCACATGAGACCATGAGCGATGTCATTTTGTGGGGAAAACTATAGTGTGAAAACATGACAAAGTGTGAGACACATTGCAGCATACGTGAATTTACATTGCGTACTTAAGCCGTGAGACAAAACAGTGAAAGATGATCTGCTTTTCAAGGGGACATAACCACTGCATCATCAGGAGGGAACAACTCTCTATCTACTCCAAATTCTACATTCATATCAGCCATGAATGCATAGATGTCACTAAACAATATGTGCTTTTTCAACTATTAATCAAATCATCCAGAAGATGTAAATAGGGGACCGTTGTGATGGGCCAGGGAAGTACTATAATACTTCAAAATAAAACTAAAATGCAGTTATGTGCTTCATTTATGTATGATAAATAAAAAGCAGGAAAAAAAATTGAATTATAAACATAAATCTTGATTAAAAGATTAACAAATTGTTGTCCAATTGAAATAAAACAAAGAATTTAAAAAAAAAAAACTGAAAGACAACACACTGACTAAAACAAGGAAAAAAATAACTCAGTATTCAAATGGCTATAAATTATAACCAACTAATAAATGAACATGGCACTGAAACTCAAACAGTCAACCAAAGGTATTATAACGATTAGTCCATTTATGGGTTGTCACAGTAGGTGAGGATGCCAGGGCAGGGGTCACAGAAAGACACTTTGATCTTACATTTCTGTGAGAAAATCGCCGATTGGGTTTGTAGAAATCAGTGAGAGGGAAGTCACAGAATTTGGAGACTCGATCATAACCAATGATTCCGTCATTACGCCGAGCTTCATCTGCTAGACTCATTTCTTCTTCGCCAAAAACATACAAACTAATGATATCGGCATCATCTTGCTGAAAAGGCAGGAGTACATAGAGAAATATGGAGTTGATGAAGGGGGACTACCAGATCACAAATATGAACATGCGCAGGTATACAGATCAACAGATTCAGCCTGAGTATACCGCCTGTTGTGGCAGGACCTTTTGATATGATAGCACTTCTGAAGTACATAATAACAAGACCACCTTTACCATTTGCAACCTAAAAACCCAAATGGAGTTGTGGGCCTTTGATCCCAAAATGGCAACTGAAGAAGAGGACAAAATGCGGGCTTGTCAAAAGCAAACTGTTAGTAAAGGACATGCAGACATGTTAGTAGAAGCTTGAAAAGATGAGAGACACTGTACAGGGTCAATACGGCAAAGGAGGATGAAAAATGTTTGGAAATACATCTACAGCGCCCACCAGGCTAAGTATCTCTGTATAGTCAGCCTCCAGTCTGTCAAGGTTGCATCAGTGGCATGGTAGTGAGCTGAATGTAGAAGGTTGAGGGTGTGTCAGTGGCTTGGCAGTGGGCTGAATGTAGAAGGTTGAGGGTGTGTCAGTGGCTTGGCAGTGGGCTGAATGTAGGAGGTTGAGGGTGTGTCAGTGGTTTGGCAGTGGGCTGAATGTAGAAGGTTGAGGGTGTGTCAGTGGCTTGGCAGTGGGCTGAATGTAGAAGGTTGAGGGTGTGTCAGTGGCTTGGCAGTGGGCTGAATGTAGAAGGTTGAGGGTGTGTCAGTGGGTTGGCAGTGGGCTGAATGTAGAAGGTTGAGGGTGTGTCAGCGGCTTGGCAGTGGGCTGAATGTAGAAGGTTGAGGGTGTGTCAATGGCTTGGCAGTGGGCTGAATGTAGAAGGTTGAGGGTGAGTCAGTGGCTTGGCAGTGGGCTGAATGTAGAAGGTTGAGGGTGTGTCAGTGGCTTGGCAGTGGGCTGAATGTAGGAGGTTGAGGGTGTGTCAGTGGCTTGGCAGTGGGCTGAATGTAGAAGGTTGAGGGTGTGTCAGTGGCTTGGCAGTGGGCTAAATGTAGAAGGTTGAGGGTGTGTCAGTGGCTTGACAGTGGGCTGAATGTAGAAGGTTGAGGGTGTGTCAATGGCTTGGCAGTGGGCTGAATGTAGAAGGTTGAGGGTGAGTCAGTGGCTTGGCAGTGGGCTGAATGTAGAACATCAAGGTTGACTATCACCAGCATTCAAAGTTGGTAATCTCCCTGAAATGTCCACTTTTATGTACGCTGATATGTTAACAAACAGACTGATCCAAAATATGGCTATAAGATTTTCAATTGCTCTTTGATAATCACAGTGATCAAGATGATACTGATGATATTTGTGCATCTGATGATATATGTATATCTGATGATATATGTGCATCTGATGATATATGTATATCTGATGATATATGTGCATCTGATGATATATATATATATATTTGATGATGTATATATATATATATCTGATGATATATGTGCATCTGATGATATATGTATATCTGATGATATATGTGCATCTGATGATATCAACTCATAATTATGAAATGAACAACATGAATGAGAGATAATTAGAGATGAGATATGAGAGGCAGAGAGAGAATAAGAGAGGACAAATTGTATTAGAGGATATTTCATACCACTGCAATGATGTCCTCAATATATGAAATAGCACAATCGAGTTATACTTTAGGGCACACAGCTGAGGTATATACATGTACATTGCAGGCCATGAAATTTGGTGCGAATGAAACGAATGTCTGTGTGTCAGTTACATGAGTGTAATTGTGCAGATGGATAAATTGTTTACGCTGATCTGTCCCCTAGAATGTTCCAAAAAATGCAGTGCTTGAACTGCGTAGCGCTCAGGGGTATATCAAAACTACCCACACAAAGTTGCCGGCTATCCTCATGGTATGATATCACCACAGTTAGCACAAATAGAAGTTGTGTCAATTGTTAAACTACCTGTTCCCAGGTTGTCTTAATACTTGTCCTGTCCATTGGCAAAAAACAAGCACTAATATGACTGTGAATAAAAGCTGTCATTTAGTGTTGTGATGCTGCAAAGTGTTATTCTGAACTTGAACTCCATGTTATGCACTAAATGCAGTCACTAGCTTTCTGCTCTGACTAAATTTCACTCAGGTCTGTGCTCTATTTATTAATCAGGTCAGTGCATCTTCGTAGACATCTGTTATTTGCGCATCAAGTCCAGTCTACAAACCACCTATTAACTGAGTGGCGGCGTATAGGTAACTCTTGAGAAGGTTTTGGCGTGAAAACAAAATATTAAAACTTTTGCCTAAGAAATTACTATTCGACTCTGAGCCACATTTTCCAGTTGTGCACATTGTCCACCACATTGTCTCCTTTGTTATGTATTGTTATGTATACAGTATGAGCTAGCTGGCAATGTCAGTCATGTATTGTGCTCTAGGTGAACTAGCTGTGGGCAGAGAAAGGTGTCATTCAATTGAACTGAATTTAAACTTTCACTAGTCAACAACTTTCCATGAGTCTGTCATTGTTGACATTCCCTTGTGTCAATGGTTACATCATTTCACTCTGTGGACAATACCACTTTATCAGAAAGGGATGGTGAGAGCTCCATATGCCAGTTGGATATTGCACACACTACAAGTAGTTAACTACATGTGTAGAAGCAATTATTAATTATGAAAAGAAAATAAAAATACAGAATTTATCACATACTGGTATGACCCTGAAAGCCATGTGATGTTCAGTGTGTAGGACAAGTATGTTTTGTAGAGGCTTCCTGATCCTCCCTAATGTATGCCCATCACCCCCCATGTGGCCAATGTGCTATCTGAGGATAGCACGTAGGATGGTAGACTGTACTGCAATACAACCAAAATCTACAGCGTACAGAATTAACAGGCTTTACAGACGATGCAGTAAATAAAACAGAAAAGTCTTCTAGGAGGTATTGTAGCCACATGTTCACGTAACCAAATTATCAAATAATGAGTCTGTTTTTGCATCGTGGCGAAACCGATCACATGGTCATTCAAGGTTTAAAACTCGTAGCTGATGTTTTGTTTTTCGTTGTGTCAACCACCCCAATTTCATGGCCTGCATTGCATATAGAGGAGATGGGAAAGGATATGAGGAAAGGGTATACAGACATACTATAAAACATACCACCAGGCTGCAAGACATACTGGTGTGTGTATATATATATATATATATATATATATATATATATATATATATATATATATATATATATATACACACACACATATATATATATATATATATATGACGTACAAGACCCCACCAGACAAAAAAAAAACACAGCCAAAGTTCCATGGCTGTGTGGAGACTAGCTCTTACATCGTTGTTTGATGTTCGCATGTCACGAACAAATTTTTGCCCCCTTAATATCTGCAACATAACAACATAGTGGCTGGTACAAGTAATAAAACCATATTTATTATATCACACAGCATGTAGTACTTCTCCTTAAGGAGTCTAACAAACAACAAGGATTAGGCCTTACCGGCTGTGATGTCCACAGTCCAATGAACTTTCCAAATCAACTGTTGTCACTTGTATGACAGTGCAAATACAATTTTTCAAATGGACCTGGACTAGGTGTAATTATTTCATATTCCTTAATATTACTGGGCCATAATTCATCAGTAATTTACACTAGTAAACACCATAAATTATGTTTGGATAATCAGATTCTTCAAAACATACCAATCTGCAGTACCTGCCATTTTACTGCCTTCTGTTCATATGTGAAACACGTCTTAAAATATGCACAAAAATAAGTATATTAATGTCCCAGTGTTGTACACTTCATTCCCTTAACATTTCATTGATTTACCGCAAGTATCCCCTTCTACGATTTTCAACAAACTAAATACACTTCCAATTGCATCTTAGTCAATACCTGGAACTGTGCAAGAATTATTCGTTTAAACACTTTTTTTAATAGAAACCAAAATGAACCATCATGTTGAGCCTTGCACCCATCCTCCAAACTACAACACATGTCTTTTAAAAAATTAAACTGACTCTGCCGGGAGAAATTCTCCATATCGCTATTGCCTTTTGAATATTTTAGGTTAGTTAAAAATTTTTCAAATCCAAATGCGGTGTACTGTACAAAGCTGAGATTTGAATTTTTTTGAGATAATGAATAATTGACTCAACATTCCAAATTGAAATATATTTGAAGAGGACGTTGAGAATGGTTGAATCTGCAGCAGATCTGGGGATGAACGATTCTGTTTGGAGAATGAGAATAAATGAAACCTTGCAGAAGGATATCTGAACATCATGCACGGCACCCAAGACAGAATTCTGTACAACAGAAACCAGAAAACAAACTCCTGAGTCAGAGAGTAAAGGTGACTTACTGAATTTAACATCTGAACTCGTGTCCTCAGCTTGGTACCACTGCTGTTAGCTGCTGCCGAAACAGCTCGCCAAAATGCATCAAAATCACGCTCTGATTCTGGCTTCTTGGACCAGTCCTCACAGATTAGCTGGAAAACACAACTCTATCCATCAATTTTGATGGTACATTAAAAACCTAGTTCCTACATGTCTGGCCTATATGTATACAGCTAGCCTACGCTGACATCATGCAATTAGCTTATTATTTATTTGTTTGATTGGTATTTCACCCCGTACTCAAAAACATGGGAGGAAACAGAGCAGAACCCGGAGGAAATCCATGCCCATCCACACATTGCTTACATCAGGTCATTAGGAGATCATAACACCACCAATTTCCATGTCCCATACACAAAGTATATTTAAATGGCATTGTGCCACCAATACATGTAGGAACTAATGTAGACCAATTCTGAGTCCCAAATAACGGGTTTGGGCATCACTAGTCAAGCTACTGTGAATTCTTGTGATTGGCCCGTACCTGCATTCTACGCTCTTTCTGCGCCAGGCGCTCATACTTGCGCTGTAACAGCATGAGCTCTGATTTAAGGTGGGACTGTTCTGTGGGTGCGTCAGAGCTGAAGGACGTTCTTCTGTTCATCAGGGAAGGTTCCTGCATGTGTTCCATTTGACGCAATTCCTGGAAATGCAAAACATGAGGAATCAACATCAGAATGAAGCCTTACTGTAATTATCACCATTACAGGTCAGGTACACCATTACAGGTCAGGTACACCTTAACAGGTCAGGTACACCATTACAGATCAGGTACACCATTACAGGCCAGGTACACCATTACCGGTCCGGTACACCATTACAAGTCAGGTCAGGTACACCATTACAGATCAGGTACACCATAACAGGCCAGGTACACAATTGAAGGTCAGGTACACCATTACAGGTCAGGTACACCATTACAAGTCAGGTACACCTTAACAGGTCAGGTACACCATTACAGATCAGGTATACCATTACAGGCCGGGTACACCATTACAGGTCAGGTACAACATTACAGGTCAGGTACACCATTACAGGTCAGGTACATCATAATAGGACAAGTACAACATTACAGGTCAGGTACACCATTACAGGTCAGGTACATCATAATAGGACAGGTACAACATTACAGGTCAGGTACACCATTACAAGACAAGTACACCATTTACAGGACAGGTACACCATTACAGGACAGGTACACCATAATAGGACAGGCACACCATAGGCCAGGCACACCATAAAATGACAGGCACACGATAACAGGATAGGTACACCACAATAGGACAGGTGCACCATAATAGGATAGGCGCACCATAATAGGACAGGTGCACCATAATAGGACAGGCACACCATAATAGGCCAGGCACACCATAATAGGACAGCAAAGATATATGAATTTGCTGTATTCCAAACATCCTCATGGAAACCCATGACCTTTAATTATTTCAAAATCTACATTACATAGAAATTAGAGAGACAGGTATGAGGAATTTCTCAGTGCATTATAAAGATTTCTGGAAGAAACCATCAAGGACAAATGACATACTTACACTTCGTGAAGGAAAACAAGGCTTAGACCGATACAAAATCAGGATAAACTGAAGAGAGCAATTCACAAGGAATTAAACTTACCAAATTACAGAAGACAATGAATTTTCAATCTATAGAATTTTCAATCTATACCTTAAATAAAGGCAACACACTGTGCATGGAAAATCTAATATAATGGTGCAGATGAATCCAAGGAATTGTCACTCAAGCCTTGCCTTAATTATGCATTTATTTTCCTGGCCAACTTCTGTCGGCCAAATCCCAAGAGAGATATAACCACTATACAATACCTTGGTTGTGAGTTTTAAGAGTTTAGGATTGGGTGAAGCGTCTTCCTGAACCCCATACAGCAGTAATGTTATACAACCCGTGTCAAAGAAGTCCAGGTGATCCTGGCTGATGCTTGGGTAAGAGAACACTTTGGAGTGGTTAAATTCTGGAGACAGAGTTCCTTTGATCACTTTGGTTTCTGTGAACTTATCGTCCTTGTAGACACGGTATTTCACATGAAGTCCTTTGGAAAAGCGGGACTTGATCACATCGGCGCTTCTCAACGTCACCTGTAAATTGGTTAAAAACAATTAATTAACAGCGTAAAATGACCTAAAATATCACATAACTAAGTTGGACATTTTGTCCATTTAAATTCTATGAGTTCTGACGATCTTTAAGCAGGAAGATGTTTTAAGACTTTCCTTGGAAGGTATAATGATATCCTACTGGATATTTCAACACCAGATATTTTATGACCAAAAATATACAGAAATTATAATAATAATAATAGCAACAGTGATGATATACCTCTAACTGAATAGTAATACATTTTCAAATAGTGCATGTATATACATATTCATTTAAGAAAGAAGTTGATTGTTCTGATGTGGAGAATAGGAATACTCCAAATCAGTTTCAACTTTCATCCTCCTCAGGGATACTCCAACTGTATAGTTTCAACTTTCATCCCTCCTCAGGGATACTCCCAACTGCAGTTTCAGGGCTTTCGTCCTCATCAGGGATACTCCAACTGCAGTTTCAAACATTCGTCCTCATCAGGGATACTCCAACTGCAGTTTCCAAACATTCGTCCTCATCAGGGATACTCCAACTGCAGTTTCAAACATTCGTCCTCATCAGGGATACTCCAACTGCAGTTTCAAACTTTCGTCCTCATCAGGGATACTCCAACTGCAGTTTCAAACATTCGTCCTCATCAGGGATACTCCAACTGCAGTTTCAAACTTTCGTCCTCCTCAGGGATACTCCAACTGCAGTTTCAGACTTTCGTCCTCATCAGGGATACTCCAACTGCAGTTTCAAACTTTCGTCCTCATCAGGGATACTCCAACTGCAGTTTCAAACATTCGTCCTCATCAGTATCCTTGATCAAAATGAAGGTTTGAAACTGCAGTTGGAATACAACGATGTAGAAATCTGAGAAGGTGTCCTTTTTTTCTCACATTTATATATATGTATATATATATATATAGACACTGACCTTGAAATGATAAGGTTTTCCCAAAAGTTCCTCTGGGTTATCCACAAAGTAATCCTCATCCAGGGGTTTCCCATTCTGTGTGCATGGGGCCACATTTACATACAGGGTACCCTCCTCTTGGCCCTTGTAATCTGTGACGGCCAGTTTGTCATCAAAATCCAGGGCGTAGGACAAAGACTGTAAGAAGACATTGGCTGTACCAATGAGAACATCCTCTGGAGGTTCCCAGAAGGGATCCTGCTCCCTGGGGATCTTCAGCACATCTTCACCATCCAGGTATTTCTGGTACATTTCCTGTTGGTCAAATAAAGTAGTCCACTTTCATAACATTATCAATGTGTAAACTCAGAACAAGGTGCTTTATGTCACTTCACAGGGGGTTCCACACAAACTCAGAACAAGGGGTTTTATGTCATTTCACTGGGGTTCCACACAAACTCAGAACAAGGGGTTTTATGTCATTTCACTGGGGTTTCACACAAACTCAGAACAAGGAGTTTTATGTCACTTCACTGGGAGTTCCACATAAACTCAGAACAAGGAGTTTCACTTCACTGGGGTTCCACGTAAACTCAGAACAAGGTGTTTTATGTCACTTCACGGGGGGGGTGGGGGGGGGGGGGGTGGGGGGGGGGGGGGGGGGCGTCCAACACAAACTCAGAACAAGGAGTTTTATGTCATTTCACTGCAGTTCAACATAAACTCAGAACAAGGAGTTTTATGTCACTTCACTGGGAGCTCCACATAAACTCAGAACGAGGTGTTTTATGTCACTTCACTCGGGGGTCCCAACACAAACTCAGAACAAGGAGTTTTATGTCACTTCACTGGGAGCTCCACATAAACTCAGGACAAGAAGTTTTATGTCACTTCACAGGGGGTTCCACACAAACTCAGAATGAGGTGTTTTATGTCACTTCACTCGGGGGTCCAACACAAACTTAGAACAAGGAGTTTTATGTCATTTCATTGCAGTTCCACATAAACTCAGAACAAGGAGTTTTATGTCACTTCGCTGGGAGTTCCACATAAACTCAGAACAAGGAGTTTCACTTCACTGGGGTTCCACACAAACTCAGAACCAGAAGTTTTGTCACTTCACGGGGGGTTCCACATAAACTAAGAACAAGGTGTTTTATGTAATTTCACTTGGGGTTCCACATAAACTAAGAACAAGGAGTTTCACTTCACTGGGGTTTCACATAAACTCAGAACAAGGGGTTTTATGTCACTTCACTGGGGGTTCCACACAAACTCAGAACAAGGAGTTTTATGTCACTTCAACGGGGGTTCCACACAAACTAAAAAAAGGAGTTAGGTGAATATATCAGATAGGTATAGATGTCATCAGAGGGGTAATGCATGTTCGCTGTAAAGTCTACCGGTCAACTACCTTCCATTTTTTGTGGAAGGCCTGTTGGTCGAGTGGTCTAGACGGTTGACATGTATTGCTGGCGGTTAGGTGCCTGACTCTGAGGTCGTTGGTTCGAAACCTGCAGTGGTCTCAGCCAAAATTTCAGCACTAGAATCTGTGCTATATCCAGAAAGTGTAATCCCTAATAACGATAATACTGTCAGAACAAGGAGTTTTATGTTACTTCACTGGGCTTCCACATAAACTCAGAACAAGAAGTTTTATGTCACTTCACTGGGGGTTCCACACAAACTCAGAACAAGGAGTTTCACTTCACTGGGGTTCCACATAAACTAAGAACAAAGAGTTTTATGCCATTTTATTAGGGGTTCCACATAAACTCAGAACAAGGAGTTCTATGTCACTTCACGGGGGGGGTTCACACAAACTCAGAACAAGAAGTTTTATGTCACTTCACGGGGGGGTTTCACATAAACTCAGAACAAGGAGTTTTATGTCACTTCACTGGGGGTTCAACATAAACTCAGAACAAGGAGTTTTATGTCACTTCACGGGGGGGTTCCACATAAACTCAGAACGAGGAGATTTATGTTACTTCACTGGGGGTTCCACATAAACTCAGAATGAGGTATTTTATGTCAGTTCACTGGGCGTTCCACTCAAACTAAGAACGAGGTGTTTTATGTTACTTCACTGGGGGTTCCACATAAACTCAGAACGAGGTGTTTTATGTCATTTCACTGGGGGTTCCACATAAACTAAGTTACTTCACTGGGGGTTCCACATAAACTCAGAACAAGGTGTTTTATGTCACTTCACTGGGCGTTCCACATAAACTCAGAATGAGGTGTTTTATGTCATTTTACTGGGGGTTCCACATAAACTGAGAACAAGGAGTTTTATGTTACTTCACCGGGGGGGGTTTCACATAAACTCAAAACAAGGAGCTTTATGTCACTTCACTGGGGGTTCACACAAACTCAGAACAAGGAGTTTTATGCCACTTCACTGGGGGTTCGACATAAACTAAGAACAAGGAGTTTTATGTCACCTGACTGGGATCCACATAAACTCAGAATGAGGTGTTTTATGTCACTTCACTGAGGTTCCAAATACACTAAGAACAAGAAGTTTTATGTTACTTCACCGGGGGTTCCACATAAACTACGAGAAAGGAGTTTCACTTCACTGGGGGTTCCACATAAACTCAGAACAATGAGTTTTATGTCATTTTACTGATGTCAAATATTCCTTTCACAGTTAATATAACATAATGACTTCACTCTTGTGACAGTACAACATTACAGTAAAGATTGATACACTGTAACATTAAAGATCAAAGATAACAATGGCTTGTGTTCCTGCTTCACATTAACGCCACCTGGTGAGATTTATATACCATCTCCCATGGTGTATCTCACCTGTATGAGATAACGCCTGTTCATGAACTTCCCTCGCTCCCACAGCCAGGTGTTGGCATTCAACAGGTTCTTCATCTTCACCATCACTCTGCAGAAACGATTCGCAAGCAAAAATTACAGAATCAGTCAAAATGATTTGTATCATCAAACAGTTATAGTATAAAGAAATGCTCAATCACAGATAGAGTTATGGTGTCAGACTTCACAATGCTCACGTTCAATCACAGATGGAGTTATAATGCCAGACTTCACAATGCCCACATTCAATCACAGATAGAGTTATAATGCCAGACTTCACAATCTCCACGTTCAATCACAGATAGAGTTATTATGTCACAGTTCACAATCCCCATGTTCAATCACAGATAGAGTTATTATGTCAGAGTTCACAATCCTCACGTTCAATCACAGATAGAGTTATGATGTCAGACTTCACAATGCCCACGTTCAATCACAGATGGAGTTATAATGCCAGACTTCACAATCCCCACATTCAATCACAGATAGAGTTATAATGCCAGACTTCACAATCCCCACGTTCAATCACAGATAGAGTTATTATGTCACAGTTCACAATCCCCATGTTCAATCACAGATAGAGTTATTATGTCAGACTTCACAATCCTCACGTTCAATCACAGATAGAGTTATGATGTCAGACTTCACAATGCCCACGTTCAATCACAGACAGAGTTATTATGTCAGAGTTCACAATCCCCACATTCAATCACAGATAGAGTTATGATGACAGATTTCACAATCAGCACATTCAATCACAGATAGAGTTATTATGTCACAGTTCACAATCCCCATGTTCAATCACAGATAGAGTTATTATGTCAGGCTTCACAATCCTCACGTTCAATCACAGATAGAGTTATGATGTCAGACTTCACAATGCCCACGTTCAATCACAGATAGAGTTATTATGTCACAGTTCACAATCCCCACATTCAATCACAGATAGAGTTATGATGACAGACTTCACAATCCCCACGTTCAATCACAGATAGAGTTATGATGAGACTTCACAATCCCCATGTTCCATCACAGATAGAGTTATTATGTCAGAGTTCACAATGCCCACGTTCAATCACAGATAGAGTTATGATGACAGACTTCACAATGCCCACGTTCAAACACAGATAGAGTTATGATGACAGACTTCACAATGCCCACCTTCAATCACAGATAGAGTTATGATGACAGACTTCGCAATGCCCATGTTCAATCACAGGTAGAGTTATGATGTCATACTTCGCAATCCCCATGTTCCATTACAGATAGAGTTATGATGACAGATTTCACAATGCCCACGTTCAATCACAGATAGGGTTATTATGTCAGAGTTCACAATGCCCACGTTCAATCACAGATAGAGTTATGATGCCAGACTTCACAATGCCCATGTTCCATCACAGACAGAGTTATGATGTCAGAGTTCACAATGCCCACGTTCAATCACAGATAGAGTTATTATGTCAGAGTTCACAATGCCTACGTTCAATCACAGATAGACTTATGATGTCAGACTTCACAATGCCCATGTCCAATCACAGATAGAGTTATGATGCCAGACTTCACAATCCCCACATTCAACCACAGATAGAGTTATGATGACAGACTTCACAATGCCCACATTCAATCACAGATAGAGTTATGATGCCAGACTTCGCAATCTCCACATTCAATCACAGACAGAGTTATTATGTCAGACTTCACAATGCCCACATTCAATCACAGATAGAGTTATGATGTCAGACTTCACAATGCCCACGTTCAATCACAGATAGACTTATGATGACAGACTTCACAATGCCCACGTTCAATCACAGATAGTTATGATGACAGACTTCACAATGCCCACGTTCAATCACAGATAGAGTTATGATGACAGAGTTTCACAATTACCTTGTTTAATCATTTACAAATATACAAAACAAAACAATGTGAAGGTGCCTATGCTTTCACTACAACACTGTTCAATCCCAAAGAGGGAACTATATTTATTTTTTTAATTTGCTATTTTATTAATTTGGTCGGAGACTTCTCGGGGATGGACAGAGCCCAAGGGAAAACCCACCAAATAACATAAAACATGAAAACGGATGCCATAATCATGGCAACACAATGGCAGTTAAATGCATAGTTTTTGTCACCAACAACTAAACATTTTGATTTTTCTGAAACCCACTGGCCTAAATTTCAGTACACACAGGACTCATTGTATAAAATAAATCAGTTAGACCTCACAAAAATATTTACTTCAATCAACATCTAGAATCACTCTCTGTGACCACATACACAGTTGTAACATAGAGCTAGTCAAGCTTCAGCACACATGCTCTCGAGATCTACAGTTTGCCAGGATTACTCTCTGTAACCACATACACAGTTGTAACATAGAGTTAGTCAAGCTTCAGCACAAGCTCTCTAGATCTATAGATTGCCAGCATCACTCTCTGTAACCACATAAACATAGTTGTAACATAGAGATGGTCAAGCTTCGGCAAACAGGCTTTGTTGATCTACAGATTGCCAGGATCCCTCTCTGTATGTAACCACACACACAGTTGTAACATAGAGCTAGTTAAGCTTCAGCATACAAGCTCTCTAAATCTATAGATTGCCAGGATCACTCCCTGTGACCACACACACAGTTGTAACATCGACCTAGTCAAGCTTCAGCACAAGCTCTCTAGATCTACAGATTGCCAGCATCACTCTCTGTAACCACATACACAGTTGTAACATAGAGCTAGTCAAGCTTCAGCATACAAGCTCTCTAGATCTATAGATTGCCAGGATCACTCCCTGTGACCACATACACAGTTGTAACATCGAGGTAGTCAAGCTTCAACACAAGCTCTCTAGATCTACAGATTGCCAGGATCCCTCTCTGTAACCACACACACAGTTGTAACATAGAGCTAGTCAAGCTTCAGCACAAGCTCTCTAGATCTACAGATTGCCAGCATCACTCTCTGTAACCACACACACAGTTGTAACATAGAGCTAGTCAAGCTTCAGCACAAGCTCTCTAGATCTATAGATTGCCAGGATCACTCTCTGTAACCACATACACAGTTGTAACATAGAGCTAGTCAAGCTTCAGCACAAGCTCTCTAGATCTATAGATTGCCAGCATCACTCTCTGTAACCACATACACAGTTGTAACATGGAGCTAGTTAAGCCTCAGCATACAAGCTCTCTAGATCTATCGATTGCCAGGATCAATCTCTGTAACCACACACACAGATGTAACATAGAGCTAGTCAAACTTCAAGACACAAGCTCTTTAGATCTATAGATTGCCAGGATCACTCCCTGTGACCACACACACAGTTGCAACATAGAGCTATTCAAGCTTCAGCACAAGCTCTCTAGATCTATAGATTGACAGCATCACTCTCTATAACCAGACACACAGTTGTAACAGAGCTAATCAATCTTCAGTATACAAGCTCTCTAGATCTACAGATTGCCAGGATCACTCTCTGTAACCACACACACAGTTGTAACATAGAGCTAGTCAAGCTTCAGCACAAGCTCTCTAGATCTATAGATTGCCAGGATCACTCTCTGTAACCACATACACATAGTTGTATCATAGAGCTAGTCAAGCTTCAGCACAAGCTCTCTAGATCTATAGATTGCCAGCATCACTCTCTGTAACCACATACACAGTTGTAACATGGAGCTAGTTAAGCCTCAGCATACAAGCTCTCTAGATCTATCGATTGCCAGGATCAATCTCTGTAACCACACACACAGATGTAACACAGAGCTAGTCAAACTTCAAGACACAAGCTCTCTAGATCTATAGATTGCCAGGATCACTCCCTGTGACCACACACACAGTTGTAACATAGAGCTAGTCAAGCTTCAGCACAAGCTCTCTAGATCTATAGATTGACAGCATCACTCTCTATAACCAGACACACAGTTGTAACTTAGAGCTAGTCAACCTTCAGTATACAAGCTCTCTAGATCTACAGATTGCCAGGATCACTCTCTGTAACCACACACACAGTTGTAACATAGAGCTAGTCAAGCTTCAGGATACAAGCTCTTTAGATCTATAGACTGCCAGGATCACTCTCTGTGACCAGACACACAGTTGTAACATAGAGCTAGTCAAGCTTCAGCACAAGCTTTCTTGATCTACAGATTGCCAGGATCACTCTCTGTAACCACACACACAGTTGTAACATGGAGCTAGTCAAGCTTCAGCACAAGCTCTCTAGATCTATAGATTGCCAGGATCACTCTCTGTAACCACATGCACAGTTGTAACATAGATGTAGTCAAGCTTCAGCACAAGCTCTCTAGATCTATAGACTGCCAGGACTACTCTCTGTAACCACATACACAGTTGTAACACAGAGGTAGTCAAGCTTCAGCACACAAGCTTTCTTGATCTACAGACTGCCAGGACTACTCTCTGTAACCACATACACAGTTGTAACATAGAGGTAGTCAAGCTTCAGCACGCAAACTTTCTTGATCTACAGATTGCCAGGATCCCTCTCTGTAAGCACATACACAGTTGTAACATAGAGCTAGTCAAGCTTCAGCACACAAGCTTTCTTGATCTACTGACTGCCAGGACTACTCTCTGTAACCACATACACAGTTGTAACATAGAGCTAGTCAAGCTTCAGCACGCAAGCTTTCTAGATCTACAGATTGCCAGGATCACTCTCTGTAACCACAGTTCTAACATAGACCTTGTCAAGCTTCAGCACACAAGCTCTCTAGATCTATAGACTGCCAGCATCACTTTCTGTAACCACATACACAGTTGTAACATCGACCTAGTCAAGCTTCAGCACACAAGCTCTCTAGATCTATAGACTGCCAGGATCACTCTCTGTGACCACATACACAGTTGTAACATGGAGCTAGTTAAGCCTCAGCATACAAGCTCTCTAGATCTATAGATTGCCAGGATCAATCTCTGTAACCACACACACAGATGTAACATAGAGCTAGTCAAGCTTCAGCACAAGCTCTCTAGATCTATAGATTGACAGCATCACTCTCTATAACCAGACACACAGTTGTAACATAGAGCTAGTCAACCTTCAGTATACAAGCTCTCTAGATCTATCGATTGCCAGGATCACTCTCTGTAACCACACACACAGTTGTAACATAGAGCTAGTCAAGCTTCAGGATACAAGCTCTCTAGATCTATAGACTGCCAGGATCACTCTCTGTGACCACACACACAGTTGTAACATAGAGCTAGTCAAGCTTCAGCACAAGCTTTCTTGATCTACAGATTGCCAGGATCACTCTCAGTAACCACATACACAGTTGTAACATAGAGCTAGTCAAGCTTCAGCATACAAGCTCTCTAGATCTATAGATTGCCAGGATCACTCTCTGTAACCACATACACAGTTGTAACATGGAGCTAGTCAAGCTTCAGCACAAGCTCTCTAGATCTATAGATTGCCAGGATCACTCCCTGTGACCACATACACAGTTGTAACATAGAGCTAGTCAAGCTTCAGCACACAAGCTTTCTTGATCTACAGACTGCCAGGACTACTCTCTGTAACCACATACACAGTTGTAACATAGATGTAGTCAAGCTTCAGCACACAAGCTTTCTTGATCTACAGACTGCCAGCACTACTCTCTGTAACCACATACACAGTTGTAACATAGAGCTAGTCAAACTTCAAGACACAAGCTTTCTTGATCTACAGACTGCCAGGACTACTCTCTGTAACCACACACACAGTTGTAACATAGAGCTAGTCAAGCTTCAGCACGCAAGCTTTCTTGATCTACAGATTGCCAGGATCCCTCTCTGTAACCACATACACAGTTGTAACATAGAGGTAGTCAAGCTTCAGCACACAAGCTTTCTTGATCTACAGACTGCCAGCACTACTCTCTGTAACCACATACACAGTTGTAACATAGAGCTAGTCCAACTTCAAGACACAAGCATTCTTGATCTACAGACTGCCAGGACTACTCTCTGTAACCACACACACAGTTGTAACATAGAGCTAGTCAAGCTTCAGCACGCAAGCTTTCTAGATCTACAGATTGCCAGAATCCCTCTCTGTAACCACATACACAGTTGTAACATAGAGCTAGTCAAGCTTCAGCACACAAGCTTTCTTGATCTACAGACTGCCAGGACTACTCTCTGTAACCACATACACAGTTGTAACATAGAGCTAGTCAAGTTTCAGCACGCAAGCTTTCTAGATCTACAGATTGCCAGGATCACTCTCTGTAACCACAGTTGTAACACAGACCTTGTCAAGCTTCAGCACACAAGCTCTCTAGATCTATAGACTGCCAGCATCACTTTCTGTAACCACATACACAGTTGTAACATAGAGCTAGTCAAGCTTCAGCACGCAAGCTTTCTAGATCTATAGACTGCCAGGATCACTCTCTGTGACCACATTCACAGTTGTAACATAGAGCTAGTCAAGCTTCAGCACACAAGCTCTCTAGATCTATATTCATTGCCAGGATCATTCTCTGTGACCACATACGTACACTTGTAACAAAGAGTAAAGCTTGATCACATTCTCTGGACAGTAGATCAATATTCATTGCCAGGATCACTCTGTGTAACAGCATACACACAGCTGTAACAAGGAGTACAGCTTGATCATATTCTCAGGACAGTAGACCTATATTCATTGCCAGGATCACTCTGTGTAACAACATACACACAGCTGTAACAAGGAGTACAGCTTGATCACATTCTCTGGACAGTAGATCAATATTCATTGCCAGGATCATTCTGTGTAACAACATACACACAGCTGTAACAAGGAGTACAGCTTGATCATATTCTCAGGACAGTAGATCTATATTCATTGCCAGGATCACTCTCTGTAACAACATATACACAGCTGTAACAAGTAGTAAAGCTTGATCACACTCCCAGGACAGTAGATCTATATTCATTGGCAGGATCACTCTCTGAGACCACATATGTACACTTGTAACAAAGAGTAAAGCTTGATCACACTCTCAGGACAGTAGGTATATATTCATTGCCAGGATTACTGAATAAACACATACAATTACAACACAGTCAGCTTTGATCACATGGGGACTCTAGTTACATGTATATTTGTTGTCTCGATCAATTCTTAAAGCCAAAACCAACTTCTGAACTGAAACTTTCGGTTGGTCATCAATGATGGCAGAAGTTAATTAAAACACACAAAAACGTTAAATGTGCAGAGTGCCGGTGCTGCTAATTCAATGTAGACTATATTGTTACCATGAACAGCATTTAAGTCATCTTGGGTGACATAAACACCACTGAAATCTGTCTGTACCATTTGGTGCGTGATATCTTGGGTAACATGAACACCACTGAAATATGACTACATGATCTGGTGAGTGATATCTTGGGTAACATGTACACCACTGAAATCTGTCTGTACGATTTGGTGAGCGACATCTTGGGTGACATGAACACCATTGAAATCTGTCTGTACGATTTGGTGAGTGACATCTTGGGTCACATGAACACCACTGAAATATGACTACATGATCTGGTGAGTGATATCTTGGGTAACATGTACACCACTGAAATCTGTCTGTACGATTTAGTGAGTGACATCTTGGGTCACATGAACAGCACTGAAATCTGTCTGTACAATCTGGTGAGTGACATCTTGGGTCACATGAACACCACTGAAATCTGTCTGTACAATCTGGTGAGTGATATTTTGGGTCACATGAACACCACTGAAATCTGTCTCTATGATCTGGTGAGTGACATCTTGGGTCACATGAACACCACTGAAATCTGTCTGTACAATCTGGTGAGTGATATCTTGGGTCACATGGACACCACTGAAATATGTCTGTACAATCTAGTGAGTGATATCTTGAGTCACATGAACACCACTGAAATCTGTCTGTACAATTTGGTGAGGGACACCTTGGGTCACATGGACACCACTGAAATCTGTCTGTATGATTTGGTGAGTGACATCTTGGGTAACATGGACACCACTGAAATCTGTCTGTATGATTTGGTGAGTGACATCTTGGGTCACATGGACACCACTGAAATCTGTCTGTATGATTTGGTGAGTGACACCTTGGGTCACATGAACAGCACTGAACTCCATCTGAGTGATTTGGTGAGTGACATCTTGGGTCACATGGACACCACTGAAATCTGTCTCTATGATCTGGTGAGTGACATCTTGGGTCACATGGACACCACTGAAATCTGTCTGTACAATCTGGTGAGTGATATCTTGGGTCACATGGACATCACTGAAATCTGTCTGTACATTCTGGTGAGTGATATCTTGGGTCACATGAACACCACTGAAATCTGTCTGTACAATCTGGTGAGGGACATCATTTGTATGATGAAACAGACTAGCTAATATAAAATTGAGTTTTAGGTGTTTGTAGTGTTTGGTGTTTGTAGTGTTTGGTGTTTGGTATCTGTAGTGTTTGGTGTTCAGTGTTTGATGTTTGGTGTTTGGTGTTTTTTTTTTTAGTGTTTGATAAGATAATGTGTCACTTTACAAGTTAAATTTTGGGTGAGTAAACCGATGTGTGCATTGTGTCAATGTGACCATTTGACAATGGGGGGATAGGCATCACCCAGCCAGGCTGACTTACATATACCATACAGTGATATGAATTTTGGCGCTAGACCTAACAACAATGAAGGACTTTGGGTCCATTTATGAGGGCATCTACACAACATAATATATTATCATACAGATCATATTAGTATAAACTGTTGGGGTGGGAGGGGGGGAGAGGTGAGACGCTCGTGCCCAGACAAACATACATGATGGTGGCATGTTAGTATACACCCATGAGCACCCAATTATCTTGGAAGATGGACTTACTTTGCATCTGAATAGTCCCTAATAACCAAAAATAAGGACATTATGTAATGCAATAATATTCCACATTATTTTGTTAAATCAATGGATTTCAGTTCAACATTGCCATAATGTCCTGTATCTGATTTACTAATGGACACGCTAAAAGAGAGCTTCATTATAGGCCTACAAGTGAACACGAGTATTGATCATAATGAGGTGATAATGCATGAGATGATGGCCAAAAAGGCACGTGCACACTCAAAATATCTCTTCTTTATTGCTAAGTTTTTACTAGTTGACTCTTTGAAACAGAATATAGGGACAAACAGACTTTGACAAATCAAGACTTTACATTACAAATGATACCACATTATCCACTACATGTAAGTCCAAATCTAATCAGAGGAGGCGCATGCAGTAGATGAAAACAGTATGAGTCTACTCATATACTTCATTTAAGTCAACATGGAGATGCCCTTAGCTTTACAGTCACAAATGTGTACTCACTTTGTGCCCTGGTTAGCCCCATACATGCCTTCCTGAGCCACAGAGGAAATGAGAACCACCTCAAATGACTTGTGTTTGTTCAGCTCCTCTGAGACAGCATTCACCTCTGATACCATGGGTAAAATCTCCAGCACCTGCTCCTGGGCTATCTGCTGATCTGAAATATGTCAGGTAAACCATGTTTTGTGTGGTGATAAATACAACGGCTCTGTCACAACTTTGTCTGCTGATCTGAAATACGTCAGGTAAACCATGTTTTGTGTGGTGATAAATACAACAGCTCTGTCACAACTTTGTCTGCTGATCTGAAATACGTCAGGTAAACCATGTTTTGTGTGGTGATACATACAACAGCTCTCTCACATCTTTGTGAGCTGATCTGAAATAAGTCAGCAAAACTATGTTTTGTGTGCCGATACGTTAAACAGCCCTGTGAAAACATTTGTCCATTGCTCTGAAATATCACACAAGCCCTGTCAAAACATTACTCTATTGTTCTGAAATGTCAGACAAGCCGTCAGAACTGTGTCAATATTGCTCTGAAATATCACACAAGCTCTGTCAAAATATTTGCCTATTGCTCTGAAATATCACACAGGCAAAACTATAATCTAATGAATGTTGTGATAGTGTTGTGTCACAGGCCCCTCATCATAGATAACAGAGACAAAAAGTACCTCACCTTTAGAAAGCCCAGCCCCTGAACCTGTGGCAAACCCTTTAGCTTGAGCAATTTCCTTCTGGGCAAACTCCCAGGTTATCTCCCTTGGAATATCATCAGGTGTCTCTGGTTTCAGTGGATTGACGAACACGTACAAGTGGTTTGAACCTGAAAGTCGAAATATCAGATGAAAAGCAGTGTATCAGCAATAATTTCAGCATGTAGTTTATATTTACAATGCTGCCGGATCTCAACGATATCCTCTACGCAGATGTTGGCACCACCCTGATCGGACCTTACATGGATCTTGATTGGCCGGTACATGCAGTCCCGTTTAGACCGTTTTGTGGCACTTTTGCCTTTGCCCACACGCTACGCTACACCTAAACATGACATGATGTATCTTCCATTTGTTTACCTGGTGAGACAGGCGTGGTGACGAGAAAAGTATTAGTAAATGGCCTATCATTTGTTAAACTCTCATTCATTCAAGCCAGTAAACAGGTGAGCTGGCAAAATGCATGACTTCTGAGTTTTGCTTTCCCGTTTCTCAAAGCAGTTTATTAGTGTCAGTGGAAATTTAAAATCATAACCGCATTCCCGGACAACTGGAAATGATGTAAGTTTTCACCAACAGGTGTAAAAATATTGTAAAATAGCCGTTCCTGGTGCCTAAATGATCATGTGTAAGTTTTGTTATACTGTTCTATACTATATTTGGCACTTAACTTGACACAAGAAAATTTTGGACAGAAGAAAATCGTGTATTGTGTTTGTAGGTTATCTTTTTGCATTTACTGAATTATTGCAGAAACTGTCAAAGTCGTGATTATGATTATGTGTGAATTAGTAACCACGCCGGGATCGTTTGTGAATACTTTTTTCCAAGAGAACAAACAAGGGTGGTGTCGAACAATGTGCTATTTGTTATAACTTAGATGAGTTTATGTGTGAATCGTAATGTATGTCGTAAAACCCTGTGCTGATGATGATCCTACGCCGATCCTACACCCATCTTGGCTGTACGATCGGCGTATGAACACTTTCATATCATCTTCACGTGATATTACACCAATTCTATGCTGATGTTCCAGCCCACATCCATGCCAGATATATCATCAGGATCGAGCAGTACTGTATAAACTGGATATATGTCAGTTTATTTTATTATGATTATTTATTTATATTATGAATTGTGATTATAATTTTAAAATTATGTTAGGAATTTTAAATGTAAATGTTTACTGACTGAGCGAAAACAATTTGTAATGTGAAATATAAAACACATAAATTTACAATATATGTTTTAAAGTCATTGCTGGAGATACAGTGATTGGACAGTTTTAGCAAAGTCTTATGATGAAAACCATAAAATGATTTCAACTGCCTAAATTTACATATTACAGGAAACTGGGAATTCCCCACACTGGTGTTTACATGAGATTAAGATGAAAACCAAACCAACTGTATACACTGTGTTGTAAGAAGTGTAAATCCCCAATAGCTGTGACCTTCAGGATGTCAAAATTTGAGCAACAAATCATCTCTCCACCAATGATGGTGAACTCCTTCACCTAGAGTCTTACCAAAGAGAATTCTGTCCTTATTGTGGAGGTTCTTGGGTCCTGTCAGGGGTAGGCCGTTCACCTTTGTCTTAGCTCCACTCTTACCCACGGGCTGGATCTCCACCTCTCCCTTCTTACAAACTATGACGGCATGCTCCTTCTGGATGCTAGGGAGGGCATCAGACAAGAGGGCATCAGATAAGGGGGAATCAGACAAGGGGACATTAGACAAGGGGGCATCAGACAAGGGGATATGAGACAAGGGGACATCAGACAAGGGGGCATTAGAACAGGCCGCATCAGACAAGAAGGCATCAGATAAGGGGACATCAGACAAGAGGGCATCAGACAAGAGGGCATCAGATAAGGGGACATCAGACAAGGGGACATTAGACATGGGGCATCAGATAAGGAGACATTAGACATGGGGCATCAGATAAGGAGACATCAGATAAGGGGGAATCAGACAAGGGAACATTAGACAAGGGGGCATCAGACAAGGGGACACTAGACTAGAGGGCATCAAACAAGGAAACATTTGACAAGAGGACATCAGACAAGAGGGCATCAGACAAGGGGGCATTAAACAAGGGAGCGTCAGACAAGGAGATATGAGACAAGGGGACATTAGACAAGGGGGCATCAGATAAGGGGGAATCAGACAAGGGGACATTAGACAAGGGGACATCAGACAAGGGGACATTAGACGAGGGGGCATCAGACAAGGGGAAATCAGACAAGGGGACACGTTAACAAGAGTCATCGTAAACTTTTACAGGTCCTCAAAGCAAATTTAACCACATGCATGTACATGTCCAAGTTTTATTTCCTTGTCTTTTAAATCAACATTGATGTTGTTTTTATGAGAGGTAAACTGTAACATGTTACACACCATGACAATTAAGGCATGCTGGCATGGTTATTGGAAGGTCATTCAAATTAGCAGTTAGGTAACAGGCTTGACTCCAGCACTTGCTGGCTTGACTGTGACTACTGACTGCTGGTTTGGCTGATAGTTTTCTGGCACCTGGCCAAGGACAGTACCTGGTGGCAGTATTGTCCTGTACCCATAAAATGCAGTGCCAATGTATATGAGTGACACATTTTGCAGTCAGCTTACAGTGTTGTGCTCCAATGAAATATATAAAGTATTATCAATCAAGACATGTATGTTCCAGCCAATTAACTCTTCTTGGTAGAACAGAGGTATGTACATTTCTTAAGTATGATTATGTAACTTTGAAAAAAATGAAACTTCAATTTCAGTTTCTTGTCTTTGATGAATAAAACCACAAAATGTCAAACATGCAAAACAATGAGTCCTCAAAATTCCTTTTGACATTTTCATTTCACCATGAATATAAACCGGAAAATGACACTAAAGATTTGCACGTTACAAGCTACTGACCTCAAACCATTCAGGCAGATATTGGGCTGTGGGCTGGCATCCTTGCGTCCAAAGGTTGTCTCCCCTTCCTCCAGGAAATGGTAGACGACACCTGAGAGCATGGGATCCTCGTTAAGGTTGAAAAGGTGAGGCTGCTTCTTCTTCTTCTTGTCCCCTGAGCGCACAGCCACAGATTCCTGCTCTGTCTCTACCTGAGCTGCCGCAAGCTGTGTGTGTGTGCGTGAATGGGGAAACAAAATATCATTACATCAAGGCCATAACATCAGCACTTGACAAAAAATGTCGTCCACAAGTGCATTACTCATTTTGTCCGATTGTGAGAATACTGTTGATCTCTGAGAAGTGTTTTGAGATTTGTTTGGAAGGTACAATGATACCCTGCTGGATAAAACAAGTAAGTTTTTGGAATAACCTGATTATTAAGTTAAAGAAAATAAATTTCTTAAGGCTATCCCAAAATGCTTCAGCTGACGCTATAATCTGATTGCTTTAGAGCCTAAGACTCTTGTATCTGATTGGTCCTGATGGTGGGCTTGCTATGCGTAATCTGATTGGGTAAGTACCTTCTCTTCCCAGCTCTGAGCGTTGTCAGCTAACATCTGCTGATTGGCAAACAGCTGAGCTCGAATTTCCTCCTCCATCTGCTTTCGCATATTCTCAATTTCTGTAAAAAAAGAAAAAAAGAAAAAACATTAGTATGAGCATACTGCTACTTATGTATCAACATTTATGTCGAGAATATCTTGCATTTTGTAACCACTGAACCAAGACTAGTGTACCTGGAAACTGGAATCATTGGCTCAAAACTTGAAAACGGATTTCTTTGGTCTAACTGCAGAATTATCTGATTGGGCTTTTAGCCGCTAGCTTCATCAGTAAATGCATGCATGAATAAATTTTGATAAATGCTCTTTAAACCACTTCTTCACTTAAAGTTATGTTGAAATTAAGATCTTAGATTTTTCCCCAGCAGACAGCATCACAAAATAGATTATGTATGTCAGCCACGTATAACAGGATGAAGCTCAGACATGAAACATGTCTATAGCATATTGACCTGCTTACAAATGGTTTTGTCTGAATTGCCACATGTAGTCTTGAATCTCTACTAGCTAGGTCCTTACCTTCTCAGGACATGCTTTGTGTGTCCTGAACCAGGCCTACAAATGCTTTTGTCCTTACCATCTGCGGACATGCCCTGTGTGTTCTGAACCAGGCCTACAAATGCTTTTGTCCTTGCCCTCTGGGGACATGCCCTGCGTGTTCTGAACCAGGCCTACAAATGTTTTTGTCTTTACCATCTGTGGACATGCCCTCTGTGTTCTGAACCAGGTCTGGAAATGCTTTTGTCCTTACCCTCTGGGGACATGCCCTGTGCGTCCTGAACCAGGCCTACAAATGTTTTTGTCCCTATCCTATGGGGACATGCCCTGCGTGTTCTGAACCAGGCCTACAAATGTTTTTGTCCCTACCCTCTGGGGACATGCCCTGCGTGTTCTGAACCAGGCCTACAAATGTTTTTGTCCTTACCCTCTGGGGACATGCCCTGCCTGTTCTGAACCAGGCCTACAAATGCTTTTGTCCTTACCCTCTGGGAACATGCCCTCTGTGTTCTGAACCAGGCCTACAAATGTTTTTGTCCTTACCCTCTCGGGACATGCCCTGTGTGTTCTGAACCAGGTCTGGAAATGTTTTTGTCCTTACCATCTGCGGACATGCCCTGTGTGTTCTGAACAAGGCCTACAAATGCTTTTGTCCTTACCCTCTCGGGACATGCCCTGTGTGTTCTGAACCAGGCCTACAAATGCTTTTGTCCCCACCCTCTGGGAACATGCCCTGCGTGTTCTGAACCAGGTCTGGAAATGTTTCTTTTTCTTGTCCTCTGGGGACATGCCCTGTGTGTTCTGAACCAGGCCTACAAATGTTTTTGTCGTTGTCCTCTGGGAACATGCCCTCTGTGTTCTGAACCAGGCCTACAAATGTTTTTGTCCTTACCCTCTGGGGACATGCCCTGCATGTTCTGAACCAGGCCTACAAATGCTTTTGTCCTTACCCTCTGGGAACATGCCCTGCATGTTCTGAACCAGGTCTACAAATGTTTTTGTCCTTGTCTTCTGGGAACATGCCCTGCGTGTTCTGAACCAGGCCTACAAATGCTTTTGTCCCTACCCTCTGGGAACATGCCCTCTGTGTTCTGAACCAGGCCTACAAATGTTTTTGTCCTTACCCTCTCGGGACATGCCCTGTGTGTTCTGAACCAGGCCTACAAATGCTTTTGTCCCCACCCTCTGGGAACATGCCCTGCGTGTTCTGAACCAGATCTGGAAATGTTTTTTTTTCTTGTCCTCTGGGGACATGCCCTATGTGTTCTGAACCAGGCCTACAAATGCTTTTGTCCTTACCATCTGCGGATATGCCCTGTGTGTTCTGAACCAGGTCTGGAAATGTTTTTTTTCCTTGTCCTCTGGGGACATGCCCTGTGTGTTCTGAACCAGGCCTACAAATGCTTTTGTCCTTACCCTCTGGGGACATGCCCTGTGTGTTCTGAACCAGGCCTCCTGCTTCCATTGCCTTCTTCAGTCTATCATTTTCTTCCTGAATTTATTGACATGTCAAAATTAACAAAATAAACATCACAATCACTAATGAATACAGTTTAAGACAAACACACACTATCTGTAATAAATTTATTATTGTTTTATGATAATATGTAACTTCCAAAACTCTGACTGAAAGGTACAAGTAAAAACACAAATGAATGAAGTTTTCAGAAAAATATTATTAATCAAAATGCTGAAAACTATATGCAGGAAGCTTGTTAAATATTGCAGCGTACCTTGAGCTCCCGGATCAGTTTGTCCAGGGGATTCTCATTGATAACAGCTTTGTTTTTGATTTTCTTTGCCCGATCAGCATAGCGAAGTGTTCCCAGTGTCTCGTCAAAGTTAATATCAGCTGGAGACAGGGCAGCTATCATGATGGTTTTACTAAGAGAAAATATCCAAAAGGAATACTTAGTATTACAGGCCAACAGGTAGATGCTGTTACTGTTGGTGGTTACCGTTGTTAAACAGCAATTAAACACGGTAACTGATCAATATTTTCAATCAAATTTTCACCAAAGTTGGTCAAAAAAAATTTAAACAGGCAATTTAAAGAGTTACTGCACAGCATGTTATTTTTGAAGAACTAAACAACTTTGAAAAAATTACTACTGGAACATTAATTTCGGGAAGTACTTAGTAAGAAATTATGACATAATTTTGAAAAATTTGTGCAGATGCAAAATATATGAAGGCAATTTTGAAGAGAACTTCTGATTATTTTAATTGCCACTCATTAACTGGACCCACCTGTTTCCACCCAAGGCATTTTGTAACAGCTTGGTAAGTACAGAGTCCCTGTATGGCACCATGGTTTTTTTCTTCCCCATGGAGAGGTCAGCCAGAGCCTGGGGACAAAGACAGGATAGGTTCCCACATCTGTAGTCCAATGGTATCATATCATAATATCTCTGTGTTCTAGGCATTATGTGATTTCAACATAGGAACTCTCAAAAATATAATTCCTGAACAAAATTTGTCTTCTAAGGAACTTTGGGAGGATCAAGAGTTTCTGTTCTCCACATGATTTTTGTCCATTATAGAAGCTTACTGTAGTGTAGACCTTAAGTACATCTCCATGACCATCTCATTCGCTAAACAACATGGCTTGTAATGCTAGCTTTTGTTGCACTTTTTGGAACAATACAGGACAAAATTATCTATTTTTCCTCATATTCCATTCAAGTAGCATGGTTATTCATGTATCTAAAATTTGTCTACCAGGTTATGCATACAATTATGAGCTGAGGCTTGTTATATGGAGGGGGCCTCTGTGGCTCAGTTGGTTAGCACGCTAGCGCAGCATGACCCAAGAGACTCTCACCAATGCAGGCGCTGTGAGTTCAAGCCCAGCTCATGCTGGCTTCCTCTCCGGCCGTATGTGGGAAGGTCTGGCAGCAAACTGTGGATGGTCATGGATTTCCCCCGGGCTGTGCTCGGTTTCTACCCACCACAATGCTGGTGGCCGTCGTATAAGTGAAATTTTCTTGAGTACGGCGTAAAACACCAATCAAATAAATAAATAAACTGTTATTTGGCATATAAGAAAATCAGCATTGAGACTTTAATCTATCGGATCAAGAATTTGGGTATTATTCACTTGGTATTCCATGGACAGGCCCAGCAGTATGCTGTACAACGTTGACATGGCAATCAAGTGAGGCAGCAGCAGAAGTAGCGTGGCTCTAACAGTTATTTGATTATACAGATTTCAGATTATACTCACTGAGATGACATTGCCTAAAGCTGACAGGGACTTGTTGATGTTAGCACCTTCTTTCAATCTGTCCCCAGTGGCCCCGGTACTGTCGGCTCTCTCAGAACCTGGTCAAATGCACAGGTATCTTCACAGTCATGTATTCACACAATCCTACATTTCTCACCGAAAGAGGAGACTTACTCTGCATTCACGCAGTCCTATATTTCTCACAGATGGAGCATACTTACTCTAGATTCACACAATCCTACATTTCTCACAGATGGAGCACATTTACTCTGCACTGACGCCGTCCTATATTTCTTGCCGATGAAGGAGACTTACTCTGCATTCACACAGTCCTATATTTCTTGCAGATGGAGGAGATTTACTCTGCACTGCCGCAGTCCTATATTTTTTGGAGATGGAGAGGACTTACTCTGCATTCACACAGTCCTGTATTTCTCACAGATTGAGCACACTTACTCTGCATTCATGCCGTCCTATATTTCTCACACATGGAGGTGACTTACTCTTAATTTACACTGTACTATATTTCTAGCAGATGAAGGAGACTTACTCTGCATTCACGCAGTCATATATTTCTCACAGATTGTGCACACTTACTCTACATTCATGCTGTCCTATATTTCTCACAAATGGATGAGACTTACTCTGCATTCACAGAGTAATATATTCCTCACAGATTGTGCACACTTACTCTGCATCCATGCTGTCCTATATTTCTCACAAATGGATGAGACTTACTCTGCATTCACAGAGTAATACATTCCTCACAGATTGTGCACACTTACTCTGCATTCATGCTGTCCTATATTTCTCACAAATGGATGAGACTTACTCTGCATTCACAGAGTAATATATTCCTCACAGATTGTGCACACTTACTCTGCATTCATGCTGTCCTATATTTCTCACAAATGGATGAGACTTACTCTGCATTCACAGAGTAATACATTCCTCACAGATTGTGCACACTTACTCTGCATTCATGCTGTCCTATATTTCTCACAGATTGAGGAGACTTACTCTGCATTCACAGAGTAATATATTTCTCACAGATTGAAAAGACTTACTCTTAATTCACACAGTACTATATTTCTAGCAGAGGGAGGAGACTTACTCTGCATTCATGCAGCCCTGTATTTCTCACAGATCAAAACTTACTTCCACTGAAGCATGGAATAGCAATTTACCAATCAGTTTCAGAGATCCTGTGAGAGCTGAATGATTTACCTGCCAAGTCCACCAAGTTCATCACGCTGCTTTTCTTGGTTTCTGACCCACTATCTGTCTTCATGATTTGGTCAAATGTTATTGTCACCACTGTGTGAGCTCTACTACTGGTGGCGTTCATATTCGTAGATGCCACAGTTCTGCTCGCTGTACCTGGAAGTACACACAGGACAATGTAACCAAACAAACTCATATTTTTAACACATGTCAAATCAGGAAGTTGATTATCAAATTGACGATGTTAAGACAATTTGTGATACAGAATTTGTCAAGTAAATATAGCACACACAGTCCTGGTATGAAAGAAAATCTTGTGTTGTCATTTTGAGACACTACGCAGTGAATCTCAACACCTCTAATGAGTAAAATGCAGTTAATCTCAGAAAGCCAGTCAACAAGAAATAACTTTATTTTTGGCATAAAGGCTCCATTCTTCACCACCTCTGCAGAAATGTGTCTGAGGCACTACATGTATATGCATCAGCATCAGGAACACAAAACCATATCCAGCCCCTTGATATCATATCTGGATCGTTATCCAATCTAATCTAACCAATCCGGCTATTATCTATACACAAATGTCTTTGTCACACTCATATAGTTCTATCTTTAAATTTATTACATTAAGCATTCCAGCAGGGCAATCAAATGGCTCAAAACATAGAATCCCTGCTGCCAGAGGACGCTTGACTGCGTGAAGACAACACAAATGAGCAGTTGTTGTTTTATGTTGACTAACCCTGCTGCCAGAGGACGCCTGACTGCGTGAAGAGAACCCACATGAACAGCTTCTGTTTTATGTTGACTAACCCTGCTGCCAGAGGACGCTTCACTGCGTGAAGAGAACCCACATAAACAGTTGTTGTTTTATGTTGACTAACCCTGCTGCCAGAGGACGCTTCACTGCGTGAAGAGAACCCACATAAACAGCTTCTGTTTTATGCTGACTAGCCCTGCTGCCAGAAGACGCTTCACTGTGTGAAGAGAGCCCACATGAACAGCTTCTGTTTTATGCTGACTAACCCTGCTGCCAGAGGACGCTTCACTGCGTGAAGAGAACCCACATGAACAGCTATTTATGTTGACTAACCCTGCTTCCAGAGGACACTTGACTGCGTGAAGACAACGCAAATGAACAGTTGCTGTTTTATGTTGACTAACCCTGCTGCCAGAGGACGCCTGACTGCGTGAAGAGAACCCACATGAACAGCTTCTGTTTTATGTTGACTAACCCTGCTATCAGAGGACGCTTCACTGCGTGAAGAGAACCCACATTAACAGTTGTTGTTTTATGTTGACTAACCCTGCTACCAGAGGACGCTTGACTGCGTGAAGAGAACCCACATTAACAGTTGTTGTTTTATGTTGACTAACCCTGCTGCCAGAGGACGCTTCACTGCGTGAAGAGAACCCACATGAACAGCTTCTGTTTTATGCTGACTAGCCCTGCTATCAGAGGACGTTTCACTGCATGAAGAGAACCCACATTAAAAGTTGTTGTTTTATGTTGACTAACCCTGCTGCCAGAGGACGCCTGACTGCGTGAAGAGAACCCACATGAACAGCTTCTGTTTTATGTTGACTTACCCTGCTGCCAGAGGACGCTTCACTGCGTGAAGAGAACCCACATGAACAGCTTCTGTTTTATGCTGACTAACCCTGCTGCCAGAGGACGCCTGACTGCGTGAAGAGAACCCACAAGAACAGCTTCTGTTTTATGTTGACTAACCCTGCTTCCAGAGGACGCCTGACTGCGTGAAGAGAACCCACATGAACAGCTTCTGTTTTATGTTGACTAACCCTGCTTCCAGAGGACGCTTCACTGCGTGAAGAGAACCCACATGAACAGCTTCTGTTTTATGCTGACTAGCCCTGCTGCCAGAGGATGCTTCACTGCGTGAAGAGAGCCCAAATAAACGGTTGTTGCTTTATGTCGACTAACCCTGCTGCCAGAGGACGCCTCACTGCGTGAAGAGAGCCCACATGAACAGCTTCTGTTTTATGTTGACTAACCCTGCTGCCAGAGGACGCTTCACTGCGTGAAGAGAACTCAGATGAACAGCTTCTGTTTTATGTTGGCTAACCCTGCTGCCAGAGAATGCTTGACTGCGTGAAGAGAACCCACATAAACATTTGCTGTTTTATGCTGACTTACCCTGCTGCCAGAGGACGCTTGACTGCGTGAAGAAAACCCACATGAACAGCTTCTGTTTTATGCTGACTAACCCTGCTGCCAGAGGACGCTTGACTGCGTGAAGAGAGCCCACATGAACAGCTTCTGTTTTATGTTGACTAACCCTGCTTCCAGAGGACGCTTGACTGCGTGAAGACAACGCAAATGAACAGTTGCTGTTTTATGTTGACTAACCCTGTTGACAGAGGACGCCTGACTGCGTGAAGAGAACCCACATGAACAGCTTCTGTTTTATGTTGACTAGCTCTGCTATCAGAGGACGCCTGACTGCGTGAAGAGAACCCACATGAACAGCTTCTGTTTTATGCTGACTAGCCCTGCTACCAGAGGAGGCTTCACTACGTGAAGAGAACCCACATTAACAGTTGTTGTTTTATGTTGACTAACCCTGCTGCCAGAGGACGCCTGACTGCGTGAAGAGAGCCCACATGAACAGCTTCTGTTTTATGTTGACTTACCCTGCTGCCAGAGGACGCTTCACTGCGTGAAGAGAACCCACATGAACAGCTTCTGCTTTATGTTGACTAACCCTGCTGACAGAGGACGCTTCACTGCGTGAAGAGAGCCCACATGAACAGCTTCTGTTTTATGCTGACTAACCCTGCTGCCAGAGGACGCCTGACTGTGTGAAGAGAGCCCACATGAACAGCTTCTGTTTTATGTTGACTAACCTTGCTTCCAGAGGACGCTTGACTGCGTGAAGACAACGCAAATGAACAGTTGCTGTTTTATGTTGACTAACCCTGCTGCCAGAGGATGCCTGACTGCGTGAAGAGAACCCACATGAACAGCTTCTGTTTTATGTTGACTAACCCTGCTGCCAGAGGATGCTTGACTGCGTGAAGAGAGCCCACATGAACAGCTTCTGTTTTATGCTGACTAACCCTGCTGCCAGAGGACGCTTGACTGCGTGAAGAGAGCCCACATGAACAGCTTCTGTTTTATGTTGACTAACCCTGCTTCCAGAGGACGCTTGACTGCGTGAAGACAACGCAAATGAACAGTTGCTGTTTTATGTTGACTAACCCTGCTGACAGAGGACGCCTGACTGCGTGAAGAGAACCCACATGAACAGCTTCTGTTTTATGTTGACTAACCCTGCTACCAGAGGACGCTTCACTGCGTGAAGAGAACCCACATAAACAATTGTTGTTTTATGTTGACTAACCCTGCTGCCAGAGGACGCTTCACTGCGTGAAGAGAACCCACGTAAACAGCTTCTGTTTTATGCTGACTAGCCCTGCTGCCAGAGGACGCTTCACTGTGTGAAGAGAGCCCACATGAACAGCTTCTGTTTTATGCTGACTAACCCTGCTGCCAGAGGACGCTTGATTGCGTGAAGAGAGCCCACATGAACAGCTATTTATGTTGACTAACCCTGCTTCCAGAGGACGCTTGACTGCGTGAAGACAACGCAAATGAACAGTTGCTGTTTTATGTTGACTAACCCTGCTGCCAGAGGACGCCTGACTGCGTGAAGAGAACTCACATGAACAGCTTCTGTTTTATGTTGACTAACCCTGCTGACAGAGGACGCTTGACTGCGTGAAGACAACACAAATGAACAGCTTCTGTTTTATGTTGACTAACCCTGCTGCCAGAGGACGCTTGACTGCGTGAAGAGAACCCACATAAACAGTTGCTGTTTTATGTTGACTAACCCTGCTGCCAGAGGACGCTTGACTGCGTGAAGAGAACCCACAAGAACAGCTTCTGTTTTATGTTGACTAACCTTGCTCCATCCTCTTCTCTATGTCCTCGTAACTACCCACAGCCACACGCTTCAGGTTCTCCACGTAGAACAGACCAAGTTTGGGGTTCTGACGCACCTGAAGCCCACCTTTGGGGTTGTCTTTGGACAACAGATCTCGCACTTGTTCATTGTAGATTTCCAGCATGGAAAATGTGACCTCAAACCTCTGGAATTAGATTGAGTACAAAACAAAAGTGTTTTTTCTCTTATTCAATAATTAATTAAGGGTCACATGACATTAACCAATGATTAAGGGTTAACAAACATTAACCAACAGTTAAGGTTTATATGACATTCCTATGGAGACTCATCATGGTTTATTGTTAGGTTGATAGTGTATAGTGGACCATTTTCTAGATGGTTACCATGGTGAAAATGGAACCAATTCCCAGTCTGTAGACTGAGTTACATTTAGTTTGATGTAAACTGTCTTTGTACACTGATATAATAAAGGTCATGTACATTTATAAGCACTATTTCCACCTGCTTAAAAGTTTTTTTGCACAAAGCTAAACAATGACCACATTTAACCTTGCAGAACACATCTGTAAACTGAAGTCTTTTCTTAAATTCACCATTGAAAATCACAAATAAACCTACCTTGTTTGAATCTGTATTTGCCCTCATGGTCTTGAAGAGCTCGTCACAAGTGATTGGCACAATACCTCTGAAATGCCAAGGAAACAGATTCTAAGGCCAGAATAAATGTTTTCAAAATGCTGAATCTCAGGCAACATGAGGAAAACACATGCTCCAGTCTGTGCAAAGTCTTAAGGAAAGGAAATACATGAAATAATGCCACACTATGTTTTTTTTCATAATAAGTAGTAATTAAGGTAGCAAGTATGTAACTAGGCACCTGTACTGATACATACAGTGACAATTCAACAACTTAGCCAAGAGTTTCCTCAGGTAAAAGTAACAGATAAAACTTCTGAAGGCAAATCTTGTCCAATACAGCTGCAAACGCTATAAAATAACAAATCTATGTTATATTGGAACATAATAACTGACCAGAGAGTCTGATGTGTATTATCTAATCTTACTTGTTTGGTCCATAGCCCACCATGGAGTAGGATTTGCCAGCTCCTGTCTGCCCATAGGCAAATAATGAGCAATTATAGCCTGCCAATTACAAAACAAGTTATGTGTAAGTACCATTATATGTTCTACTTCTGTCTGTACTACAGTTATGACTCAAGGAGAGGATCAGATCTTGAGATGAGTTTCTAGACAAATCTATCAACACTACACTCTTACACATTGTACTGATAGCATAATTAATACTTCATTTACACTTCAATGTCTTATCTGGACATAAACACTCATCAAGATAATTTATTTTAACAGGAGACCTGAGAACAAGCGTAAAAGTTTTTGACACCCGATGTGCTCTACAGAACACCACAGTCACTGTCACAGTCACTGGACATACATACTCATCAAGATAACTGTGTTACACAGAACACCACAGTCACTGTGACAGTCACTGGACGTACATACTCATCAAGATAACTGTGTTACACGGAACATCACAGTCACTGTGATAGTCACTGTGATAGCTTAGATTTATACAACAAAAGGGGGCAATTTGAAATCAATAATTAAAATACACCACACTCTCCTCCCTACAATTCTTCCAGTATGGAATATATATATCTTTGTCTTAACCCCGAGAGCAGGGTATGTACATAGCACAAAGACATTGAGACATCAACCTTGGCAATTAAAACCTGGCAGTCAATAAACCAATAAAGATTATTGATTGGTTTTTCACAGGTTTATGGGTGTATTTGTTTTCATGAACATCTGCTTCTGAATTCCAACATGACGTGTTCTATACAATAGGTGTCAATGTAAGACATTGCAATGAAGAGCTATGGTTATTACATCAGTAGGTAGTGTTCATAAAGTGGATGACACCCTGGTTATTACATCAGTGAAAGGTGTTCATAGAGTGGATGTAACCCTGGTTATTACATCTGTGGGTGGTGTTTACAGAGAGGATGTAACCATGGTTATTACATCAGTGGGTGGTGGTTATTACATCTGTGGGTGGTGTTTACAGAGAGGATGTAACCATGGTTATTACATCAGTGAGTGGTGTTCATAAAGTGGAGGTAACCATGGTTATTACATCAGTGAGAGGTGTTCATAGAGTGGATGTAACCATGGTTATTACATCAGTGAGAGGTGTTCATAGAGTGGATGTAACCATGGTTATTACATCAGTGAGAGGTGTTCATAGAGTGGATGTAACCATGGTTATTACATCAGTGAGAGGTGTCCATAGAGTGGATGTACCCATGGTTATTATATCTGTGAGAGGTGTTCATAGAGTGGATGTAACCATGGTTATTACATCAGTGAGAGGTGTTCATAGAGTGGATGTAACCATGGTTATTACATCAGTGAGAGGTTTTCATAGAGTGGATGTAACCATGGTTATTAAATCTGTGGGTGGTGTTCATAGAGTGGATGTAACCATGGTTATTACATCAGTGAGAGGTGTTCATAAAGTGGATGTAACCATGGTTATTACATCAGTGAGAGGTGTTCATAGAGTGGAGGTAACCATGGTTATTACATCAGTGAGAGGTGTTCATAGAGTGGAGGTAACCATGGTTATTACATCTGTTGGTGGTGTTCATAAAGTGGCAATCATGTCAACCATGAGAGTGTGACACTCAGTGACTGCATCTGGAAAACACAGCTAGGTACCAAGTAATCATTAACTTGCACCTGGCTCGTGTTGTTCACTCCGAATTTTACCACACAAACAATTGTTTTCCTGTATGGTCTAGTGAGCTCAGGAAGCTTGCATCATTGGCTGTTCCTATCACATCTGTATATGGGAACAGATTATTGGGGGATTTATGGTAGCGGAGGTACACCTTGCTCTGGTACTTCTCTATAGACTTATTATTGATTGAGGGAAGGAGATGTTTATGGTTGCTATGTGGGTTGCTGGTAGATGTCTTTTGTCACACATCAGATGTGCTGTTAGGCCAATACTCTGCCACGCACAGTCTCATTCAAGCAAGCTCTGAAGTCACCAGTTCAGCAAGATAACAGAGCAACCACAGGCTGGAAACTGTCCATCAACAACCTGAGTCATCAGCTGTCCTTGGCAAAGGGTCAAAATTAACTAGAGATTGTCTCTGACATAGGACCAGAATGTTTTAAGTCAGGACTACTTGTCTCCTTGATATTAACCGGTCTTCAGCTGTTTTAATGTGATCCTTTCGTAAATGTGATGAGAACACATTTTGATTATTTCTATACTAGTGAGATAAAATAAATAGCAGTTAACATCACTACATTTCTGTCTGCTTAAATCTGTATGTGCCATGGTGCTAGGGAGCACTCTCAAGCATTTACAAGAACACTCAGAATAAAAACCTGACTCAGGTAAATTTGCAAGACGTTACTTTTCACTGGCTACATGTGGCCTTTTGCCAACTATCAAACTGTTGTCGTTGCTGAGGTTTAAATCTCTATGCTTTATGTTTTTAATTATATTCAGTTAAATAAAACAAGACATAATGAGTAAACAGTACATTTTTATCTAAATGCACAAAATCTAGTCCACATCATATTTGTTCGTGATTATTTGCTTGCAAAAGTAGGTATGGTAAATGGTCATTCAATGAAATGGTCAGTGAGACTATGTCTGAACGATTTACTCCAGGCAATACATCTAGCTCTGAACATTGATCTGCGCACTAAATTGGCCACAGTTAATCTGAGCTCATTAAAAAGGTGATGCTCCCTAGTTATCATCTATAATGCCAGCACACTGGAAAAGCTGCTCCCATTACATTTCAGAATCAGATAACAATTATTTGAGGCCAAAAGCTTTGAGAGTAACGGACCAGTTTTTATAATGAATTCATTGAATCTGTAGCAGTATGAAGTCATTACAAGTGAATTTCTAGGAAATTAGTTAATGTCACACCTTGGCTATAAGATCTACGCATACACAAGCCTTTCAGTGGACGCCACCCATTTGGCACACGTGGAATTACAGGTGATCAATTTTTAGTTAAGGACAAGCTACAGACATTCAGATATGTGTATGCGCTGATACACAGTGTCACCTTTCTTCTGCTACCTTGGTTACCATTTGTAACAGTGACGGAAAATTGCATGACAATAAATAAAGAAATAAGGCCAGACTACATGTGTATACAGCTGCATTTTACAAGAATAAACTGATAAACACACTTCCTGACAACAACATTTGTTTGTTTTAACAACAACTACCAGGATACATATAATGCATGTATGTAGGCTTGATCAGACTGCCATGTTTTTGGCAACCATTGTTTAGATGTGTGTGTAGCAATCAGCTAGACTGGGGGGAAGACAAGAAGGACCTTTTAATTTTGATACTACACAGAATTTTTACATCATTCAACTTGATCATGAATATGCCTCCTGCTAGCCGTGTTTAAATACAAGAGCATGTATCCCTGCTCATAAAACAGACAAACAAATCCCTAAATTATGCATTTATTTCTTTGACTGTTGTTTAACTGCATACATGAGAACTTTTCACTTATACCATGGTGCACATGGGCGGTTCATGGGTGGGGGAAACTGGAGGGATACATCAACGTGTTAAACTCTTGACTTTTGGCAAAGTTAGACAAATTTTCCCACATGTGCCAAACAGATATGCACACCACAGATGGTCTTCATTGAAAGTAAGGACTGTGCAAACTGTCACACAAGCGTCGTTGATTGCTTTCTCTCACCAAGGCCCTACAAGCAGTGAGAGCAGGAAAATGTCGCCAAGGCCCCACAAGCAGTGAGAGCAGGGAAATCTCACCAAGGCCCCACAAGCAGTGAGAGCAGGGAAATTTCACCAAGGCCCCACAAGCAGTGAGAGCATGGAAATCTCACCAAGGCCCCACAAGCAGTGAGAGCAGGGAAATTTCACCAAGGCCCCACAAGCAGTGAGAGCAAGGAAATCTCACCCAGGCCCCACAAGCAGTGAGAGCAAGGAAATCTCACCAAGGCCCCACAAGCAGTGAGAGCAAGGAAATCTTACCAAGGCCCCACAAGCAGTGAAAGCATGGAAATCTCACCAAGGCCCAAAAGCAGTGAGAGCAGGGAAATCTCACCAAGGCCCCACAAGCAGTGAGAGGAGGGAAATTTCACCAAGGCCCCACAAGCAGTGAAAGCAAGGAAATCTCACCCAGGCCCCACAAGCAGTGAGAGCAAGGAAATCTCACCAAGGCCCCACAAGCAGTGAGAGCAGGGAAATCTCACCAAGGCCCCACAAGCAGTGAGAGCAGGGAAATCTCACCAAGGCCCCACAAGCAGTGAGAGCAGGGAAATCTCACCAAGGCCCCACAATCAGTGACAGCAAGGAAATCTCACCTAGGCCCCACAAGCAGTGAGAGCATGGAAATCTCACCACGGCCCCACAAGCAGTGAGAGCAGGGATATCTCACCAAGGCCCCACAAGCAGTGAGAGCGGGGAAATCTCACCAAGGCCCCACAAGCAGTGAGAGCATGGAAATCTCACCAAGGCCCCACAAGCAGTGAGAGCAGGGAAATCTCACCACAGCCCCACAAGCAGTGACAGCAAGGAAATCTCACCAAGGCCCCACAAGGAGTGAGAGCAGGGAAATCTCACCCAGGCCCCACAAACAGTGAGAGCAGGGAAATTGCCAAGGCCCCACAAGCAGTGAGAGCAAGGAAATTTCACCAAGGCCCCACAAGCAGTGAGAGCAGGGAAATTGCCAAGGCCACACAAGCAGTGAGAGGAAGGAAATTTCACCAAGGCTCCACAAGCAGTGAGAGTAGGAAAATCTCACCCAGGCCCCACAAGCAGTGAGAGCAGAGAAATCTCACCAAGGTTCAGCAGGCAGGGAAAGCAGGGAAATCTGACTAAGGCACCACAAGCAGTGAGAGTAGGAAATCTACAACTCTACAAATTGCATGACTCAGTTTGAACCTACACTATTACTTATTAAAAGGCATTCTTAAAGACTACTAGTCTGAAATTGTCTACATATTCTTGTCTATCTCTCACAAAAGCCTGAACTTGTCTACATATATCTCTCACAACAGTCTGGATTTGTCTATCTCTCACAACAACCTGTGCCTATCTATCCCTCACAACAGTCTGGACTTGTCTATCCCTCACAACAGCCTGGACTTGTCTATATCTCACAACAATCTGAACTTGTCTACATATACATGTCTATCTCACAACAGCTTGGATTTATCTATCTCTCACAACAGCCATGACTTGTCTATCTCTCACAACAGCCTGGACTTGTCAATCTCTCACAACAGCCTGGACTTGCCTATCTCTCACAACAGCCATGACTTGTCTATCTCTCACAACAGCCTGGACTTGTCTATCTCTCACAACAGCCTGGACTTGCCTATCTCTCACAACAGCCTGGGCTTGTCTATCTCTCACAACAGCCTGGACTTGTCTGTCTCTCACAACAGCTTGGACTTCTCCGTCTCTCACAACAGCCTGGACTTGTCTATCTCTCACAACAGCCTGGACTTGTCTATCTGTCACAACAGCCTGGACTTGTCTATATCTCACAACAATCTGAACTTGTCTACATATACAATCTATCTCACAACAGCTTGGGTTTATCTATCTCTCACAACAGCCATGACTTGTCTATCTCTCACAACAGCCTGGACTTGCCTATCTCTCACAACAGCCATGACTTGTCTATCTCTCACAACAGCCTGGACTTGTCTATATCTCACAACAATCTGAACTTGTCTACATATACATGTCTATCTCACAACAGCTTGGATTTATCTATCTCTCACAACAGCCATGACTTGTCTATCTCTCACAACAGCCTGGACTTGTCTGTCTCTCACAACAGCCTGGACTTGTCTATCTGTCACAACAGCCTGGACTTGTCTATATCTCACAACAATCTGAACTTGTCTACATATACATGTCTATCTCACAACAGCTTGGGTTTATCTATCTCTCACAACAGCCATGACTTGTCTATCTCTCACAACAGCCTGGACTTGCCTATCTCTCACAACAGTCATGACTTGTCTATCTCTCACAACAGCCTGGACTTGTCTGTCTCTCACAACAGCTTGGACTTGTCCGTCTCTCACAACAGCCTGGACTTGTCTATCTCTCACAACAGCCTGGACTTGTCTATCTATCACAACAGTCTGAGCTTGTCTATCTCTCACAACAGTCTGAACTTGTCTATCTCCCACAACAGCCTTGACTTGTCCGTCTCTCACAACAGCCTGGACTTGCCTATCTCTCACAACAGAATGGACTTGTCTATTTCTCACAACAGCCGGGACTTGTCTATCTCTCACAACAGCCTGGACTCTCACAACACCCTTGACTTGTCTATCTCTCACAACAGCCTGAGCTTGTCTACATATACTTGTATATCTCTCACAACAGCTTGGATTTGTTTATCTTCCACAACAGCCAATCAGAGACAAATCTTCATCACTTCAAGGTTTTAACTATACATGTACATGTTCTTACCTTCAAAAGCATTATTTAACACTCCCTGTCCAAGATCCTCAAACACAATTCTCTGACTAGCATAATTTGAGCCTTTCTTCGCTTCCAGGACACCGTTGGCTGCTTCTTCAAATCCATCATGTGACCTGAATTGAAATTTTAGTCGTAAAGGCAAAAAATAACATGTGTATCTTCATAAATAGTAATATAGCATAACACACTATGTGCGACTGTCATATAGTATTAACACACTACAACTATCAACTGTTTATTTAGTTACCTGTTTGATGTTTTATGCTGTACATGTACTAACACTTAACCTAGATTGAATTGTCCATTATATGTCACGATATGTCAACACCAATCAATCTCTTAATAGATGACCTGTGTCTACACGAACAGGAAGGCACAAGATGAAAATTCACATTGTATACTATATTTGATTTTGACAATTCAAACTTCACCTTGGTGATAAATTACCAAATATAAAACCCCACAGTAAAATATTGTTGACATAACCTGAGCAAGAGAAATTAATTAAATTGATTGATATCCTGAAATAATGAGTGCCAATATACACAGATGTTGATGGAGAATTTACTAACTTATTATACAGTAACTGTACATTATTTACACAGATTACATCTCAGCCAATTTAGTGTTACATACATATACACAGCTTTATACAGTTGGAAAAACTTGAAATACTGTGACAGTGTCAGTTAGACAAAATCTGCATGGTCAGTCTTCAGCAGTGCCAAAGGCTTGGCTGATTGACCGGAGGTTTGGTTGAGTGACAGCAAGCCTATTCCTGCGGTGCCAAAGGCTTGGCTGAGTGACCGCAGACTTGGCTGAGCGACCGCAGACTTGGCTGAGTGACCGCAGGCCTATTAGTACCTATCTCCACAGTAAGATGCACACAAAGGAGTGTGTAAGGTCATTCTGTGTATACAGAGATATCAGTGAATATTATAATCACCTCTGACATTCCTGTCCATGCCTACCTGGGTTTTGGGAAGCAAACAATGTGAGTTGTACAGCTGTCCACTGTCACCAATAGCTATCACCTGTCATATTAGCTTTAGGTACAAGTATGATCAGATGTATTAACACAGGCTACGGCAGAATGACCATTGTCCACTACAATTATACTGTAAGGCCTTCCAGTTTTATCAATACAGTAATCATGTTTGCACAAACACCTCTACATGTAGATATACTACATGTTACACATACCTGTACACCAAGCTAACTGTCCAGTTCTAATGATAGCATGGAGTAAACTGAACACTTGTAATGTCTCACATCACTGCTCACTGGCCAGACTTACTAATGTCCGGAAATAAAGGATCCAGAAACTTTTCTCAACAGCTGACCAGTGTTCATGTTGTTTTTAACTTACTTCAGGTAAGATAATTTTAATTACAATTTTAAGCGGGTGCATAACAAATAGCTTCCTGGCTTGTATGGCATGGATGAAGGTATGTCCTGGCTTGTATGGCATGGATGAAGGTATGTCCTGGCTTGTATGGCATGGATGAACGTATGTCCTGGCTTGTATGGCATGGACGAATGTATGTTCTGGCTTGTATGGCATGGATGAAGGTATGTCCTGGTTTGTATGGCATGGATGAAGGTATGTCCTGGCTTGTATGGCATGAATGAATGTATGTCCTGGCTTGTATGGCATGGATGAATGTATGTCCCGGCTTGAATGGCACGGATGAACCTATGTCCTGGCTTGTATGGCATGAATGAAGGTATGTCCTGGCTTGTATGGCATGGATGAAGGTATGTCCTGGTTTGTATGGCATGGATGAAGATATGTCCTGGCTTGTATGGCATGAATGAATCTATGTCCTGGCTTGTATGGCACGGATGAAGGTATGTCCTGGCTTGTATGGCATGGATGAACATATGTTCTGGCTTGTATGGCATGGATGAAGGCATGTCCTGGCTTGTATGGCATGGATGAAGGTATGTCCTGGCTTGTATGGCACAGATGAACCTGTTCTGGCTTGTATGGCATGGATGAATGTATGTCCCGGCTTGAATGGCACGGATGAACCTATGTCCTGGCTTATATGGCATGGATGAAGGTATGTCCTGGCTTGTATGGCATGGATGAATGTATGTCCTGGCTTGTATGGCATGGATGAACCTATGTCCTGGCTCTGGGAAGTGGCTCACAAACTTGCCGCTTCCAGAGCTCCAGGAAGGGTCCATACAGTGCGATACAAGAAAATAATCTATAGTTGTCATAGCATTGCACATGGTCACAGCTAGTTCTATACACTTCTACTGGCACCTGTGATTGAGGGAATGCTTCTGTTCTTTGGATTAACAATCACTTAAACAAGGAACCTGGCTTACATCCACTGAATTATGATAGTTAAATGTCAGCACATAAATACAGGCTTTCCACACCTGACATGCTGAATATCTGCATGGCATGAGAAATTTAAAGGACAGCATTATGAGAAATCAACAATTATACCTCATGAAAGATTAGAAGATTTATACATCTTGGGAATTAGCCATTAAGCACTATTATCATGAATTTTGCTATGATTCCACCATTAAACTGTTTTAGCTGAATAAGGTGGAACACTTTATATGGCTAGCATTTAATAAGGTACATATATCGCTTCTACTTTGAATTCTAGCTGTAAAACAAGGTGTTGTTAGCTTTCCCTGTAACACAAGGTGTTGTTAGCTTTCGATGTAACACAAGGTGTTGTTAGCTTTCGCTGTAACACAAGGTGTTGCTAACTTTAGCTGTAACACAAGGTGTTGTTAGCTTTAGCTGTAACACAAGGTGTTGCTAACTTTAGCTGTAACACAAGGTGCTGTTAGCTTTTGCTGTAACACAAGGTGTTGTTAGCTTTTGCTGTAACACAAGGTGCTGTTAGCTTTTGCTGTAACACAAGGCGTTGTTAGATTTAGTTGTAAGACAAGGCATTGTTAGCATTAGCTGTAACACAAGGTGTTGTTGGCTTCGTGTGGTGAAAACGTACAACAAGTTGAAGCCGTCTCATACAGTGAGAATTCTGAGGCTATTGCATGTGGCTGCGTCTGATGACATGGACTGGGACTGATTCCTGGCAAACAGCTAAACAACAGACAGGGTGAGGCCCTCACTGAGATCTTGACATATGCCAGACATCTTAATTTCACTAAAATGGTAGTTATCTGATAATTACTAACTCAGCCCATGGTAAATGGCCTCAAACTTCAGCCAGGACTAAGCAAATGGCCTCAAACTTCAGCCAGGACTACGCTGTGCATTTTGCCTGATTCTGAAAGGTCTATTAAACTTAGAAATGTGTTTAAAAGTTTGTTTAGGAGCTAGAATGTGGATGATAGCTTAGTGGAAAAATGTAAATTTCAGCACCAAAAGATATACTTTATGACATTTTTGCTTCTAAACATACAATTTTTTGAGCCAATTTTTATATAGTGTAATTTTTCATATTTAACAACCCTGGTGACATTCTGATAACTTGAATTAATAATTTCCATGGCTAATCCAGCCTTCATTGAAAGAAACTGATTTTCATAAAGAATAAATATATGTGGCATCATCTAAAAATTTCACAAATATGAAGAAAAAAATTACTTTCTTGCAAAATAACATTCAGTTATTCATACTGTCCCAGTGTAACAACCTGTCACAGCTTCTTCATGCAGGAATAAAACTGTACAATAACATTCAGCCATTAATACTGTCCCAGTGTAACAACCTGTCACAGCTTCTTCATGCAGGAATAAAACTGTACAATAACATTCAGCCATTAATACTGTCCCAGAGTAACAACCTGTTACAGCTTCTTCATGCAGGAATAAAACTGTACATGAGTGCAGGCAGTGTGATACTTTTAAATAAATGAATTTATTTCATTGCAGCGCAGTGTAGTCCTCTTCATTATACCTTGCATGGCATTACTAATGGCTATAGTAAATGCAAATTAGAGACACTTAAAAAAATCCCCAAAGCATTCTACAACTAAACAGGACTATAATTAAAACCATAATCATTGGGCTTAACATGACCTTTACCCTCCACAAATACCACCAAGCTACACATAAAGATTTCATCAGGGTCTTGTTATTTCTCTCTTCATGTTAATTTCTTTAGAATGCTAATCATTTTTATTTCAGCCAGAACCAATACAAAAAAAAAACCTTCCTACGCCCCAAACCCTGAGCATCTTCTAATGACACGGTTGTGTTACACCCAACAACTTGAAAGAAGGATGGCCTAATGCCTTAACATGTGATAATTATGAAGCTCATCAAAATCCTGTCTAGAATGTCTATGCATGTACTTATTATAAAAACACAAGATTCATTTATTTAAACCATGATTTACACAACATATAATCATAAGAAGACAAGAAATGACTGGCAACAAACTTTACCAATTCCACAGTACTGACACAATTAAAAACCACATAAATATTTGAGGGTACCCTAAAGTCCTGATTTGTTTTCATGTAGGATCTGGGATATAGTCTTTATATGGGTATATCATATGTATCGTGATACCGGCTCACATCATGTGATACTGTCTTATGGAATGTCTATATCTGTCTTATGGAAGTTAAAAAGCATACTTACCAGTATGAATAATCAAAGGAAAACTGGAAGCAAACAATAAAACACATATGTTAAATAATCATTTTTTAAAAATTGAATTAGGTAAATATATATTGCGTAATATGCGGTATTTCACCTAAACTTTGGTACGTAAAGTCCTGAACACGATACTTTTAATGCCAGCATGTTTCTTAATCAATTGGAATCAAGTAAAATGCATCACTTGAGAAATGATAAACTTTAGGTGAAATATAACACATGCATTTATAAAATATATTATTTTGTTATAACTGTGTTATTAAGATTAGCAGTTTCATCCATTTCCTCTATAACAACTGGATAACAAGCCTTCTGTCTGAGGCATAATGCCTTTTGTGTACTACATAAGAAGTCATATAACTGAGTGTCAAAAAGTGACTTAACATATAGGTCAATACTCAAGGTGTTTTTTCAAGCATATTCTGAAGGCATTATTCTGTGTAGACAGATAAAATTATACTTTTTCTACAGCCCTGAGACTCAGGATCAATCCAAGCAATGTAGTTTTGTCTAAAAAATCAAATAAAAAAAAAATTTGCAATGAAAATTGATCTTTCACATGTGAAAAGGTTGAGGCACTCAAGTAATTCTATAAATTGATACAATAGAGTCAACTGACCTTTTTGGGTTCTTCATCTGTAATGAGAGTGAAAAGAAATTAATTAAATGACAAATTTTAAAACATTGAATAAACATTTCCTCAGCAAAGGAAGTCAAATATACACAAATTGTGACAGAGAACAAATTAATTTCTATGTCATTAAAGCATGCACAGGGATAAAATGCAGCATTTAAAGTTTGAATATATAACAGGCTTCAAGCTGCATCTTGCCAGTGTCGCCAGAGAGCGAATATTTTATGTACATGACTGGGACTATTTCTCAGTTGGGAGACAGAATTTGGCAAACATGTTACTTGAAACAAAGGTTTACTTCAGGCTAGTACAAGACATATCAGCTTTATGACAAGACCAAATTTACTTTTATACACCAGATTATTCTGAGTCTCAGAGTATGGCAAACTGTTAGCCCAGGTACCTCAGAGTATGGCAAACTGTTAGCTCAGGCACCTCAGAGTATGGCAAACTGTTAGCTCATGTACCTTTATACACCACATTATTCTGAGTCTCAGAGTATGGCGTTAGCTCAGGTACCTTTATACACCACATTATTCTGAGTCTCAGAGTATGGCAAACTGTTAGCTCATGTACCTTTATACACCACATTATTCTGAGTCTCAGAGTATGGCAAACTGTTAGCTCAGGTACCTTTATACACCACATTATTCTGAGTCTCAGAGTATGGCAAACTGTTAGCCCAGGTACCTTTATACAGCACATTATTCTGAGTCTCAGAGTATGGCAAATTGTTAGCTCATGTACATTTATACACCACATTATTCTGAGTCTCAGAGTATGGCAAACTGTTACCCCAGGTACCTTTATACACCACATTATTCTGAGTCTCAGAGTACGGCAAACTGTCAGCTCAGGTACCTTTATACACCACATTATTCTGAGTCTCAGAGTATGGCAAACTGTTAGCTCAGGTACCTCAGAGTATGGCAAACTGTTAGCCCAGGCACCTTTATACAGCACATTATTCTGAGTCTCAGAGTATGGCAAACTGTTAGCCCAGGTACCTTTATACACCACATTATTCTGAGTCTCAGAGTATGGCAAACTGTTAGCCCAGGTACCTCAGAGTATGGCAAACTGTTAGCCCAGGCACCTTTATACAGCACATTATTCTGAGTCTCAGAGTATGGCAAACTGTTAGCTCAGGTACCTTTATACACCACATTATTCTGAGTCTCAGAGTATGGCAAACTGTTAGCCCAGGTACCTCAGAGTATGGCAAACTGTTAGCTCAGGTATCTCAGGGTATGGCAAACTGTTAGCTCATGTACCTTTATACACCACATTATTCTGAGTCTCAGAGTATGGCAAACTGTTAGCCCAGGTACCTTTATACAGCACATTATTCTGAGTCTCAGAGTATGGCAAACTGTTAGCTCAGGTACCTCAGAGTATGGCAAACTGTTAGCTCAGGTACCTCAGAGTATGGCAAACTGTTAGCTCATGTACCTTTATACACCACATTATTCTGAGTCTCAGAGTATGGCAAACTGCTAGCTCAGGTACCTTTACACACCACATTATTCTGAGTCTCAGAGAATGGCAAACTGTTAGCTCAGGTACCTTTATACAGCACATTATTCTGAGTCTCAGAGTATGGCAAACTGTTAGCTCAGGTACCTTTATACACCACATTATTCTGAGTCTCAGAGTATGGCAAACTGTTAGCTCAGGTACATTTATACACCACATTATTCTGAGTCTCAGAGTATGGCAAACTGTTAGCTCAGGTACCTTTATACACCACATTATTCTGAGTCTCAGAGTATGGCAAACTGTTAGCTCAGGTACCTTTATACAGCACATTATTCTGAGTCTCAGAGTATGGCAAACTGTTAGCCCAGGTACCTTTATATACAGCACATTATTCTGAGTCTCAGAGTATGGCAAACTGTTAGCCCAGGTACCTTTATACACCACATTATTCTGAGTCTCAGAGTATGGCAAACTGTTAGCCCAGGTACCTTTATACACCACATTATTCTGAGTCTCAGAGTATGGCAAACTGTTAGCTCATGTACATTTATACACCACATTATTCTGAGTCTCAGAGTATGGCAAACTGTTAGCTCATGTACCTTTATACACCACATTATTCTGAGTCTCAGAGTATGGCAAACTGTTAGCTCAGGTACCTTTATACACCACATTATTCTGAGTCTCAGAGTATGGCAAACTGTTAGCCCAGGTACCTTTATACACCACATTATTCTGAGTCTCAGAGTATGGCAAACTGTTACCCCAGGTACCTTTATACACCACATTATTCTGAGTTTCAGAGTATGGCAAACTGTTAGCCCAGGTACCTCAGAGTATGGCAAACTGTTAGCTCAGGTACATTTATACACCACATTATTCTGAGTCTCAGAGTATGGCAAACTGTTAGCCCAGGTACCTTTATACACCACATTATTCTGAGTCTCAGAGTATGGCAAATTGTTACCCCAGGTACATTTATACACCACATTATTCTGAGTCTCAGAGTATGGCAAACTGTTAGCTCATGTACATTTATACACCACATTATTCTGAGTCTCAGAGTATGGCAAACTGTTAGCTCATGTACCTTTCTACACCACATTATTCTGAGTCTCAGAGTATGGCAAACTTAGCTCATGTACATGTAGAAATCTAAGTTTGAAAAAGTGATTTTTAGCACTTATAAACTATACTAATAACTTTTTAAAGCAAACTTACTAGGAGCATCTGGATTGGATATTGTTGTCATCTGACCCTGCATTGTGAGAACGCATTTTGCCTGTCGATCCTTCTCCCTGACGAACAAAATCACAGATAACTAAAAGATAACATAGATAACAACAACAATCCACACAAGGAGAGCACAACAACAATTACTGTATTTATATTTATCTAATAGTTGTTGAATGCCATACTGAAGAATTTTCCACTTATACGATAGTGGTTGGTTTTACGCGTGGAGGAAATTGGAGTGCCTGGGATAAATCGTAGACCTTTGGCATGTTATTGACACACCTTTCCAGGTATCAAGTAAAGACCTGCACATCATACTGGTGGAAGAAAGAGGTCGCTAATACACTGAATGTAGGACTGGGTCAAAAGGACAGAACAGCTTCACCAACCACCTAGTGTCATCAAGGCCCTAGGAACACTGAGGGTGGGGGAATACACAAATCCTCTGTCCACAGCTGGATTTGAATCTGTACCTCATGCCGACTAGCTATTGAAAGTAAGATTTAACCACAGAAAGAAAGACTTCACAGAAAAAAAGACTTCACAGAAAGGAAGATTTAACAGAAAGGAAGGCTTAACCACAGAAAACTCTTTTGAAAAAAAAATATTTATACTAAATAATTAAAACAAAAAAGTTGGTTTATAATAAACCTCTGTTTAATACATTCTCCTTACAGTACTTCATGTATGTGAATTATATAGAATGTTAACTAGAATAAACATTATAAAAGGGATATACAGTATATCTGAAGCAGAATCTGGATGGCAAATGTCTAAAATTAAAATACTTATAAAAGATGGCGTGACAGAAATTGTAGACAGAAATATGATGAGCTTGTAACATTACCTCTGGTTGAAGGGACGGACCCTCACAGCCACCTTCACCCTGTTAGAAATCACAAGAAAATATCATCAGTGAAAAATGATTTGTTTTTTCAACCACAAAACACACATAACAGTAAAAGCCTATAGAAAAAAAGAGACAAAGAAACTATAGTATGCACTTTTGAAATGTCATTGATATATAGTCATGAAGGAGTATAAACAGACCATCATGTGTTACAATATTTCAAGAATCAGAACACAACTCTACAATGTTGCAACATTGTATGCCAAGAAACTAAAGTACTTAATAAATTATGTCACACACCGCTGTTAACATAAAAAATAAGTATAAAAGAGATTAAAATCTGTAGCTCTTCTACAACTGTGTGATATTTAGAATGTGAGGAGATTATAGATAAAATAATTATTTCTGTTTTGGGACATAAATAGTAAGATTCCTTTCTCAAATATATACTGGTACATGCAACTATGGGTACATGTATATTCAAAACACTTTCTTGTGTGAGTCAGTTGTTTTTTATTAGGCATATGACTGGCACTTTGAATGTCAATACTGTAAGACTGTACAACACTTGCTTATAAGGGATAATCCAGGATAAAAACCCACTGTATTATAATCCTGGATCACGAATTACCTTGTTCTTGTAGTAGCATTATTATATATAAATATAGTATGTAGTAACAATTTTAAAATCTGACTGAATATGTTGTCAGCAAATATACTTTCTGGTTAACAATTTCCAAGAAAAAATAACTGCCTATTATCATTTTTTATTCAAGCTGAAATGATTCGCACACGAGTCTTAAAATGATTCCAGGCACACACCTATACTTTTCCAGCTGGCTAAGTTCACTCAAACAGACTACAAAACTGGGACAGCTGTTTGTAATCCCTAAACAATATCCCTTTTCTGTTCTCACCGTAGACGTAGCTTGACAATATCTCCAAACCGTTACAGGGCACAAGAGGATTATAAGAACATATACAGACTTGCACAAGCACAGAATTCTGCCCTGGTAAACAATATGTATAACAATACACTCAAAATTTATGCAACCTGACTGAGTAAGTGTGTAACAAAGTGCCTACAGTTGTGAAGATCCACTCCACACTACTACATGTATATCTTATACAACTTAATTCTCTAAGGTATACATCATATATATCTTACTGTACACATCCCTGTTTAATAATACACATCCTATTTTCTCTGCTTTTCGTAATTTCTGGGTTTTTTTTTGCACACAATCTAACAGTTCAGTATATGCATATAGAGGATATTGCAGTAAGCGAAAGCTAAATTCCAAAATATCTTTTGAGTGGGAAGAACAAACGATAAACAGCAAGATACATCACTGTGTGACATATCAAAATGTACTCATAAAAGTGATATCTAACTGAGCAAAATAGCACTTTTATCAGTGAAGGAAATCCTGACATTTCTCCTAGGTATGGGTAATAGGTAATAAAGTCTAAGGCTCTGTTTACCAACTCACCCTCAGATACATCAAGCATACTTTTGATTTTTTTATACAATTATGCACCAAGTAAATTTTACAACATTGGTATTTAATTAGTTTAGTAACAAACATGGCAAAAGACTAAAAAGTACATACTTTCGACATTTATATGCTTTTAATATAAGCAAATAAAACATGTTTATTTTTTTATTTAATAGTTTTGTTTACTCAGTACTTGTGAAAGTTTCACAAATTCAGTTACAAAAGCAGCACAACTGAATATTTAGGGCAGATGAGCTAGGAAAGTTTTTTTTTAACATTTGCAATGCAGCAATTAAATGCAAATGCTTACTGATATAGTATTATAAACACGTTCTACGTTATTCAGTGAAAAAAAAAGAAAGAAAAATGTCAATGAATACTGTTCTGCACATTTCTGAAAGATTTCGCCACTCATGATTTATTTTTGATAATTCCCTGATGACCCGTGTACCTCTACCGAGTGGTGCACTGGTATGAAGGGACGGAAGAAAACGCTAATCAATACACTGTTACTGCCAATAAACCCAGTTCACATGTACATGTATAACAGACGCTCTTTCGATTGAGGCCAAATACGGAATAAAACAAAACGACTAAGGGCGTAGTATACTTACGAATTTTCTGACATGTTTACCCGTGTAGACTGAGAGGCAGTTGTAGTGGTAGGAGCGCTATTAGCTCACCATGTGCCCTGCCGATCTGTCAAACTGATCGGATTCCCGCCCGGGACCTTCTCCAAAACACCGAGCTGATCCGCCACTCTGACGTCACGTGAACCTGTTGTGGCGAGTGGTAAGCATGGCCGCGCATGTCATAGCAACGGGATTACCGTAGATATCAGACTAATGTCAGACAAAATTCAAAATCACTTATCAGACGTAGCCATAGCTGGAATACCTTGCTTTTTGTTAGGCATGCAAAAGTTTGAAAGAAGTGTAGAATTTATGTATAAAAAAAAATGGAAAAGGCTTTCTAAAATGGAGAAAATAACAAAGGGTCTCAGAAAACATTAAAAAAGTTTATACATTTAACCAACAAGCCATCTAAAATGTGTTATAGACATTAGCTCTTGAAACTTTGAACTCTTGCCTTTCCAACGCACTAAATAGAACTAAGTGTTTTTCAGCTAGGCCTACATGTATGACTGGTATGCTTACACTTGAAGGGCACATACTTTAGGGGTGCTCATGATGAGCTTAAGATTACTTTGCTTGTATAATGGTAAGGCCAGGTAAATGCATGGGCTGAGGAAACCACTATCCACACTACACTGCATGTGGCCCAATACTGACGCTCTCTGGCAAATCACTGATAGGCTTATGTGAAAAAAGAACAAGCTTTTTGATCGAGAATAAGCAATTGGTTGGAGTATAACATCACTTTCATCATTATTTTGGTAACATAACGATGGCGTCTTCTTTGATGCTGCCTCACTAGAATGTCATACCTCAGCTACCAGACCTGACAGCCCAAGTCACATTATGCTAGACAGCACCCCACTGACCAGCTAGTATGACCTAGGCCTATGCTCCTTACGCTGAGAGCCAAGCAAGCAACTACTAAAACTGCAAGTTTTTAAAAACGTATATGTACAACACGATTATAGATTGAACCTACACAACGGGTTCTCTGTATTATGATGTGAATGCCTGTCATTACTTAACCCACCACGGAACAGCCTCCTCGATGCAGGTTGATTTTTTTTATTGAGCTATCAATTTGCTTGCTAAAGGTGTCATCATAGTTCTTCAGTAGCCTTTACATCTCAACTAAATTTAGTTGAAACCTGTATGTTCCCAGCTGAGTCCAGGTAAGCAGACAACAGTAAGCTAAACCACAGATGGAGGTGACAATCTTGTTTTAGACACTGGAATATGATTTCATTATTCAAGAAAAGTCTGTATAACTACAACCAAGTATGGAGTCTTGTTCAAAAGCATTAACTGTATTTATTAATTAAGTGAGCACATTGTGCCAGAGGCCATCCAGGTAAGTCATGAGTACACCTGGCTCTGTATGGCTCTCTACAGGTGTTAATGGACTATTGTTTACTGCCAGCATAACACTGGCTTTGTGAGTGGATAAATAGGCCCTTCCGATATTGGGAGGCTCACAAACCTGAAAGAATAGTCTTTCAAATTGATTATCCAGTTGCCTTATATACCATGCAGAGTTATTAAAACTGTAAGTGTTATTCTTTGTATGTGCAACAGGGCTCAGTACAGGAGAACAAAGTTTGTATTTAACTTGTAACTCATATTTATTTATTTAATTGTAGTTTAATGCTATACTAAAGATTTTAGTTGATAGTAATTTAATGCCATACTCAAGATTGTAGGTTTAATCCCATACTCAAGATTGTAGTTGATTGTAGGTTTATTCCCATACTCAAGATTGTAGTTTAATACCATGTTCAAGGTTGTAGTTTAATGCCATACTCAAAATTGTAGTTTACTGCCATACTCAGGATTGTAGCTTAATGCCATGTTCAAGGTTGTAGATTAATGCCATACTCAGGATTGTAGCTTAATGCCATGCTCAGATTGTAGTTTAATACCATGTTCAAGGTTGTAGATTAATGCCATACTCAAGGTTGTAGTTAAATGCCATACTCAAGATTGTAGTTTAATGCCATACTCAGGATTGTAGTTTAATGTCATACTCAAGGTTGCAGTTTACTGCCATACTCAGGCAGTAAGAGTGGTTATACCCAGGACTGTAGTTTAATTCCATGTACAAGATCGTAGTTTAATGCCATACTCAGGACTGCTTTTTAATGCCATACTCAAGATTGTGGTTTAATGCCATGCTCAGGGTGTAGTTTAATGCCATACTCAGGACTGCAGTTTAATGCCATACTCAAGATTGTGGTTTAATGCCATACTCAGGGTGTAGTTTAATGCCATACTCAGGACTGCAGTTTAATGCCATACTCAAGATTGTGGTTTAATGCCATACTCAGGGTGTAGTTTAATGCTATACTCAGGATTGTAGTTTAATGCCATACTCAAGATTTTTTCACTTATATGTATACAATTTCAATCACTGTTTAGAAGAAACTAAAGAACTGGGTTCAACAACTGATTTTCGGCAAGTTACCGACAAACTTTCCCCACACATGACGTACAGTGTAAAGACTTGCATGCCATATATTACATATACCTGCCAGCAAGGCCCAGCAAACACTGAGGCCAGATGAATCTAAAACTTCCCTATCTACAGCTGGCAATGAACCGGCACATCTCCAATCTCCGCTGTTGGGAGTCACCTAATACCGCAGCCACTGACCCTTAATGAGATGAGGTCTCTTTTTTTTCCTTATGTCACAGTGCTGAAGCTCAGAAATGAGGAATATGTGAAACTCAATAAAACTTTCATCATGTTTATTGACTTGCAATATGGTACAAATGTTTACTCTCATGCTAGAAGCAAAGCTAAGTGAAACAGCTCTCATTTCAATTACAAAGCATCAGCAGGTTTACAGACTGGTTACGTGGTACACATGTTTACTGCATCGTGCCATAAACAAAACAAAGTGATACAGCTCTCAATTACAAAGCATCAGTAGGTTTACAGACTGGCTACGTGGTACACATGTTTACTGCATCGTGCCATAAACAAAACCAAGTGATACAGCTCTCATTTCAATTACAAAGCATCAGTAGGTTTACAGACTGGCTACGTGGTACACATGTTTATTGTATTGTGCCATGAACAAACCTGCGTGACACAGCTCTCATTTCAAACACAAAGTATGACCCGGTGAGCTGTTCTGATGACATGTTCTCTTCGGCTGGATCAGTCACATCAGAATCCTAGTTTCAATACAGGTACATGTGCACTAGAGGTCTGCACGGTACAGAGGAGGAGGTCCTGAAGATCTAGTGAGTGACAAGTCAGCACATGGACTGGCTATTTGATCTGAATTCAGTGCAACTGAAAAAGCCACCTTCATCTCCCAAACCTATGAACATATTACACTTCAACATTCGCACATCTCGCAAAGGATGAGAAGATTCCAAACAGGGCATATGCCATAAATCACTGATGGATTTGCCAGCACCATTACATGCCATAAATCACTGATGGATCTGCCAGCACGATTACACACCATAACATGAATGCAAATACACAATAAAAAGCATGTATGACAAATGCATCTATGGGAGTTCAAATCTTACGATAAATTACCTATACATTAAAAAATAAAGATATAAATAATTGTTTTTTTTTTTCAAGTCTAAAAACCTACCTGCACATTACCTATGTATATTCCACTACAATAACATATTTTTGTGTAAAAATTATACTTTATTTTTTTTTTCTGTTGTTAAAATACTTCACACATTATTTACAGTACTTTCTAATAATTCATTCTAATAAATAAATTCAACATGATACAGGGGACCGTGCAGGAAGAATTTGACAAAAAGTGCATAGAGAAAAAGACCAATCTTGGCTGATTAAATTAAAATCACAACATAACATACATAAGATTTCACGACCTTTGACACATTGCTCAGACGCATTGTTCTGAACAAAAAATATACACATCTTTCCGATAATACATAATTTCAGTCTCAGATGTAGAACGTTTGAAAGTGTGGATTCCAGTGACAAACAATCCCGCATCACCTTCCACAACGCTTCCACAGTATAAATCTGCTATAGTTTTATATACTGCATCGTGTCGGAATATAAATGGCTGTATTCTGCCAGCTTGTACTGGTAAGAAAGCTCACATACTGAATACAAATATGGAGAGTTTGATATATCCACAAACTCAGGGTGACGTGCATGTAACTGAACACCTGTTTATTCACATGTCAAAATGATGAATACAAGTGTGGAGGGTTTGATATATCCACAAACTAAGGGTGACGTGCATGTAACTGAACACCTGTTTATTCACATGTCAAAATGATGAATACAAGTGTGGAGGGTTTGATATATCCACAAACTCAGGGTGACATGTGCATGTAACTGAACACCTGTTTATTCACATGTCAAAATGATGAATACAAGTGTGGAGGGTTTGATATATCCACAAACTCAGGGTGACGTGCATGTAACTGAACACCTGTTTATTCACATGTCAGCATGATGAATACAAGTGTGGAGGGTTTGATATATCCACAAACTAAGGGTGACATGTGCATGTAACTGAACATCTGTTTATTCACATGTCAGCATGATGAATACAAGTGTGGAGGGTTTGATATATCCACAAACTCAGGGTGACGTGCATGTAACTGAACACCTGTTTATTCACATGTCAGCATGATGAATACAAGTGTGGAGGGTTTGATATATCCACAAACTCAGGGTGACGTGCATGTAACTGAACACCTGTTTATTCACATGTCAGCATGATGAATACAAGTGTGGAGGGTTTGATATATCCACAAACTAAGGGTGACGTGCATGTAACTGAACACCTGTTTATTCACATGTCAGCATGATGAATACAAGTGTGGAGGGTTTGATATATCCACAAACTCAGGGTGACATGTGCATGTAACTGAACACCTGTTTATTCACATGTCAGCATGATGAATACAAGTGTGGAGGGTTTGATATATCCACAAACTCAGGGTGACGTGCATGTAACTGAACACCTGTTTATTCACATGTCAGCATGATGAATACAAGTGTGGAGGGTTTGATATATCCACAAACTCAGGGTGACATGTGCATGTAACTGAACATCTGTTTATTCACATGTCAGCATGATGAATACAAGTGTGGAGGGTTTGATATATCCACAAACTCAGGGTGACGTGCATGTAACTGAACACCTGTTTATTCACGTCAGCATGATGAATACAAGTGTGGAGGGTTTGATATATCCACAAACTCAGGGTGACATGTGCATGTAACTGAACACCTGTTTATTCACATGTCAGCATGATGAATACACGTGTGGAGAGTTTGATATATCCACAAACTAAGGGTGACGTGTGCATGTAACTGAACACCTGTTTATTCACATGTCAGCATGATGAATACAAGTGTGGAGGGTTTGATATATCCACAAACTAAGGGTGACGTGCATGTAACTGAACACCTGTTTATTCACATGTCAGCATGATGAATACAAGTGTGGAGGGTTTGATATATCCACAAACTCAGGGTGACGTGCATGTAACTGAACACCTGTTTATTCACATGTCAAAATGATGAATACAAGTGTGGAGGGTTTGATATATCCACAAACTCAGGGTGACATGTGCATGTAACTGAACACCTGTTTATTCACATGTCAGCATGATGAATACAAGTGTGGAGGGTTTGATATATCCACAAACTCAGGGTGACATGTGCATGTAACTGAACACCTGTTTATTCACATGTCAGCATGATGAAGACTTCGGACTGTTTTGGTTTGATGAGGGCAGATTTACTTTTACTGTATTTTACCTAAAATTTAGCTTTCAACTGAAGGACACATTTACTGGATTCTGGTGCATCCACATCATAGGTCCCACTTTGGAGTTTTTCTATAAAGCCTGATTTATTTTTATCAAAAAAATATGAAGTGTTGACTTCAAAAGTATCTTTTTAAGGCCTTTATGTGCTTCCGAAAGTGCATTTTTACACGGCTAGCTTTAGGTAAAATACAATATACCGTTTTTCTGAAGTCCTGAAGGTGGATGATCTAGTTATAGCTTTAGTTGTTGTTGTAATGAAACTAAAATTTTATCTTAACCAGAGAATTGCAAGCTTATACTTTAAATAGAATACAAAATTATGAAAAAAGAGAGAAAAATTAAAAAGTCATGAATCCGAACAGAGATGTGAAAACATTGCTAAGCCATCAATGAAAACTACAAACACATTTACAAGATTTACACCTGACTTTTTGTATCACCTACAACCAGCAAAAATGTATGAAAACAAAAATACATGGTCACTGCCCAAAAAAAAATATAATTATAATAATCATAAAAAGGGGACACAGTATACATGTAAAGCATATATAGTATACAAGTAAAAACCATAAATAAAAATCAGATCCATGCAAATTAAAGTAGACAGCAAGAAGGGCCCGTCAGTATCATCGACAATTTCCCTGCTGTCTGCAGTCAGGAGTCCTAGTCAATACTGCATCTGCATCGTGGAAGAGAGATGCAAATGAAGTATTTATTTATCTGATTGATGTTTTACACTGTACTCAAATATATTTCACTTCTACGATGGCAGCTAGCATTATGGTGGGAGCAAACCCATGATTATTCGTGGGTTGGTGGAAGACTGTCCCATGTACGAGGAGAGAGGAAGCCAACATGAACTGGACTTGAACTCACAGCGATCACATTGGTGAGAGGCTCCTGTGCTGCGCTGGCACACTAACTACCAGGCCACGGACACCCCTGAGCAGAACATGCAGTAATAATTTATATGAATAAAATTAACTTTAGTCTAGAGATCACTGTTAAAGAAAACAACAACTTCAAAATAATGAACAAATTGCGAACCACAATTTCCAATTCTGGAGAAAGTCAATGTCAGCAAGGATAAAACAGTAAAACGAAATCCTAAGTGCATTTTCCTAAGCTTTTCAACTCAAAAAAAGCAGAAAATCATGGAATTTCAGAATTTACATCAAGGGAGACAGTTACATTTTACATTGCATTTAAACTTTTTACAGCACATATTTATACAAAATAAGTGATCATACTGTGTCAACACTTTTGACCCCAGCAATGAGACTGAAATCTCATAAATCTGCAGGACCGGAAGTTTCCTTAGTGTTTCATTTCCAGAACACCTCATTTCCAGAATGCCTCATTTCCAGAACACTGTGCATCACTGAAATTGGCACTGCTAAAAATTTGAGTTGCCAGTTTAATATCTGTTTGCTAATCTAAGTGGCCTGTTTGCTACCTGTTTGCTAATCTAAGTGGCCTGTTTGCTACCTGTTTGCTAATCTGAGTGGCCAGTTTGCTACCTGTTTGCTAATCTGAGTGGCCAGTTTGCCACCTGTTTGCTAATCTGAGTGGCCAGTTTGCTACCTGTTTGCTAATCTGGGTGGCCAGTTTGATATCTGTTTGCCAATCTGAGTGGCCAGTTTGCTATCTATTTGCTAATCTGAGTGGGCAGTTTGCTACCTATTTGCTAATCTGGGTGGCCAGTTTGATATCTGTTTGCCAGTCTGAGTGGCCAGTTTGCTATCTATTTGCTAATCTGAGTGGGCAGTTTGCTACCTATTTACTAATCTGTGGCCACTTTGATATCTGTTTGCCAATCTGAGTGGCCAGTTTGCTATCTATTTGCTAATCTGAGTGGGCAGTTTGCTACCTATTTGCTAATCTGTGGCCACTTTGATATCTGTTTGCCAGTCTGAGTGGCCAGTTTGCTATCTATTTGCTAATCTGAGTGGGCAGTTTGCTACCTATTTGCTAATCTGTGGCCACTTTGATATCTGTTTGCCAATCTGAGTGGCCAGTTTGCTATCTATTTGCTAATCTGAGTGGGCAGTTTGCTACCTATTTGCTAATCTGTGGCCACTTTGATATCTGTTTGCTAAGGGAGGATGGGGATGGGAGCATATATCAGGGTATCTGCCAAAAGGCATTGCCAAAACTTGCCTGTACAGTAACCAAAACGACGACGCAGGAAAGTTATCATCAGACAAACTTTATCTAAAATACCTTCACTTATTCTTAGAAATTTTCTAGGATAAGAATTAAGGCAAAGTACAGGAGAATTTCTATATCGTGACTTAGCTGTATACATCTTGAATTCACAAAGTACCTTTGCCTGCTCTGAGTTTATATATATAAGTATCTGAAGATGAACTAGGTTACAAAACCGCTTTTCTCTGCACTTTCCTTCCTTATGCACGGGTCGAGCGTTTCTGAACTGTCACTCAAAAACATGAGTATGGACAATTGTAATCAATATTGTTGCAAACAAGTCAAATGTCAGGTAAGCATAACAGAGTGGTTACATATGATCACTGGTTTTGTGGTGTTGGGATGTTACGATTGCTGTCACCAAGAATGGCATGAAAACTAAGCGATCATTTATATGAACTTTGCTGAATGACCACCTGTAATAATGCTCAGTAATATGAACTTTGCTGAATGACTACCTGTAATAATGCTCAGTAATATGAACTTTGCTGAAAGACCTCCTGTAATAATGCTCAGTAAGTTTCATGCACGCCTTATGTTTAACAGGGGCCAGCTGGGATTTTTAACTTACCTCCACATGGACTTAAAAATACATCTGCAACATCTATCCTGTCCTTTCAACTGGTTTATGCTGCTTTAGTCCAGACACATGCCATTAGCAGTTTTCTGAGGTCCCACCAAAGCACAGCTTACTCCTAAACACACCTTCTGAATAAAACGGGCGCTATGCCTGATAAATAGTAGTATGTTGTGCAGGTGATGTCAGATGGACTTTTGTTACATTTGGCTATGATTGACGACATTCAAATCTTGTCAAGTGCACTATGATTTGTAATATGTACTAATATATGTAAATATCAAAGGAATTCTCACCAAAAATTCTCACCATTAATAATCTCCATGCACCGTTCTGTCAGCAGAATTATTGATTTCTGCTCTGTCATCAGAATCAATGATTTCTGTTCTGTCATCAGAAACAATGATTTCTCTTGTCACAAGAATTACTGATTTCTGTTCTGTCATCAGAATCAATGATTTCTGTTGTAGCAGAATTATCGATTTCTGTTCTGTCATCAGAATCAATGATTTCTCTTGTCACCAGAATTATCGATTTCTGTTCTGGCATCAGAATCAGTGACTTCTAAGATTATACATGCATAAGTTGGGTCAAAAAGCTGATGCTAAAGATGCAAATTTGACATTTCAATGAGGTTTGAGATTTTTCAAAGTTCATGGCAAGAAAACAAAAGTAGCAAAAAACTATAAATTCACAGACAAGAGATTCTAAATTAACAATTGTGACAAAACAGAGAACACGTTTCAAAATTGAAGTGGTTTAAGTTTTAACAACATAACCCTTACCCTTCAGATACAGTATGTGAATTACCAGAACGTGAAAATATATATATTTTTCCCCCAATAACTTTTATCCAATATATCTCAGAGAAGTACATGTACAGGAGAACCTCGGTCTCTGGTGAATGCTTTACAAAGATCTTGTATTGACCCACTTATGCTTCTAGCTCTCCCCTGTACAATTTCAAAATAATCTGCCAAAAATATATCACTACAAACTGACGATACAAGGCTGTATCATATGCTGGGGGTCTCTACACCCAACACCTAAGGCTATAAGCAATGGGTGGCAATCTCTGAATTACAAAATACGGCTCACATGTATATACAGTCTACAAAATTACGCACTTTGAAAAATAAACTGCATAGGCTGTTCTTCTCAGCACAGCACAGTACAGCACAGTACAGTACAGTACAATACAATACAGTACAGTACAGCACAGGTTCAGTGTGTGCTTTTGACCATGCTTCTCAATAGTAGTGGTGTTGATCTAAACTAAGGTAATGCTGTGGGCCAGTAGCATAGGCCCAGGCATTTTTGTCCAAGAGTTATGCCCCCTTCAGAATATCCACAATCAATAGCTCCCAGGCTGTACACCTCTTAAGCTTTGCCTCACTCTTAGACATCCTATAATTGACAATTTCAAATCAGTCTACAATTGAATACCTGTACAACTGACATATTTTACATGTACGATGTCTGGTGATGAAGACAATTAAAAACACATGGTTGAGCTCACCACAAGTAAGTTTGTCCATAAACATTTCATCTTTGTACACACCCTCCCCAAAACACACTTCATTTTTGTACAGTACCCTCCCTAAAACACACTTCACCTTTGGTATAGTTCCCTCTCAAAAACACACTTCACCTTTGCATAGTTCCCTCCCTAAAACACACTTCACCTTTGTATAGTACCCTCCCAAAAACACACTTCACCTTTGCATAGTTCCCTCCCTAAAACACACTTCACCTTTGTATAGTTCCCTCCCTAAAACACACTTCGCCTTTGTATAGTTCCCTCCCTAAAACACACTTCACCTTTGTATAGTTCCCTCCCTAAAGCATACTTCATGAGCTGCAAATAAACAGAGGTATCAACATCTCAACTTCACAGCAAATCATTTAGAACTATTCACATTCAAAGGGAAATCTTAGTACTATTTTTCATTGATACATGAAAGTGGCAAATCTTTGTTAATCAGCACTACATTCCAAGGTAATATATTTCCACATAAAGCAGTTTCTACTTCCACTCCTTAGATACTGCAGATCACACATACATTTTCACAGTTCTTGCAGAAACAATTCAACTAGTTTTAGCTCATGCCATATGATGAAGAGTTGTTGGGCAGACAAAGTTTGATGTCAGCTGCTGCAAAGGAAAATTTCCAACAAATAACAAGAAACATGGCATGACTGCTGTGTAAAAATAGTGCTCAGATGTCAGTGGTCAGGAATAGATTGTGATCACCTCCCGTCCACTGCCCCTCACCATGAGCACTCGTTCCAGCCCCTCGCACAACACCTCCAGGTACTCCATGTCTGGGTGGGCAGTTAAGGATAGATTCCAAGTCAGAGGATATAAACATGTCAGGTGAAGGTGGGGAGCTAAGGGGGAATGGCAGATCAGGGGAAATATATACAGGTCAGGTGGTGTAAAGCTAAGAGGGGATGAACAGTCAGGTGAAGGTGGGGAGTTGCAGTGAGATGAACAGGTCAGGTGAAGGTGCGAGAGTCATGGTGAGATGAACAAGTCAGGTGGGGAGTGAAGGGGGATGACAGGTCAGGTGAAGGAGTGACAAGTCAGGGCATATAAACAGGTCACGTGAAGGTGGGGACTTATGGTGAGATGAACAGGTCAGATGAAGGTGGGGAGTCATGGTGTGATGAACAGGTCAGGTGAAGGTGGGAAGTCATGGTGTGATGAACAGGTCAGATGAAGGTGGGGAGTCATGGTGTGATGAACGGGTCAGATGAAGGTCGGGAGTCATGGTGTGATGAACAGGTCAGGTGAAGGTGGGGGTGTCATGGTGTGATAAACAAGTCACGTGAAGGTGGGGAGTCATGGTGTGATGAACAGGTCAGGTGAAGGTGGGGAGTCATGGTGTGATGAACAGGTCAGGTGAAGGTGCGAGAGTCATGGTGAGATGAACAAGTCAGGTGGGGAGTGAAGGGGGATGACAGGTCAGGTGAAGGAGTGACAAGTCAGGGCATATAAATAGGTCACGTGAAGGTGGGGACTTATGGTGAGATGAACAGGTCAGGTGAAGGTGGGGAGTCATGGTGTGATGAACGGGTCAGATGAAGGTGGGGAGTCATGGTGTGATGAACAGGTCAGGTGAAGGTGGGGAGTCATGGTGTGATGAACAGGTCACGTGAAGGTGGGGAGTCATGGTGAGATGAACAGGTCAGGTGAAGGTGGGGAGTCATGGTGTGATGAACAGGTCAGGTGAAGGTGGGGAGTCATGGTGAGATGAACAAGTCAGGCGGGGAGTGAAGGGGGATGACAGGTCAGGTGAAGGAGTGACAAGTCAGGGCATATAAACAGGTCACGTGAAGGTGGGGACTTATGATGAGATGAACAGGTCAGGTGAAGGTGGGAAGTCATGGTGTGATGAACAGGTCAGGTGAAGGTGGGGAGTCATGGTGTGATGAACAGGTCAGGTGAAGGTGGGGAGTCATGGTGAGATGAACAAGTCAGGTGGGGAGTGAAGGGGGATGACAGGTCAGGTGAAGGAGTGACAAGTCAGGGCATATAAACAGGTCACGTGAAGGTGGGGACTTATGGTGAGATGAACAGGTCAGATGAAGGTGGGGAGTCATGGTGTGATGAACGGGTCAGATGAAGGTCGGGAGTCATGGTGTGATGAACAGGTCAGGTGAAGGTGGGGGTGTCATGGTGTGATAAACAAGTCACGTGAAGGTGGGGAGTCATGGTGTGATGAACAGGTCAGGTGTAGGTCGGGAGCTATGGTGAGATAAACAATGGAAGCCAGAATACCAATTGAGATCTGACCGCTTTCCTTTTCTATCCATTTACTTCTTCTCAGTATGCTCATTTCATACTGGTTTGCTTTGGGTTGAATGGAATCCAGGACAAAAGCCCCGGCAGATAAAAGCCCCACGGACAAAAGCCCCGGCAGATAAAAGTCCCACGGACAACAGCCCCACGGACAAAAGCCCCATGGACAGAAGCCCCACAGACAGAAGCCCCATCGGCTTAATTAACCAACAAAACATATCTGACAATCTAACAAACATGTCAAATATTTGTTGATGGGCATTCATGTAGCGTGACTTTTAAAAAATTGTCATCCAAGCGTATTCCACTAATAAGCAATATCTCCACAAAATGTCTCTGATGTCTCTAATATTATTATTGCATGCTTTTCATCAAGCAAATATAAGTTTATTCTCCCAGTATCCTTAATTTGTTTGGATCAAATATTTCAGCATGGCTTACAGGTTATAGCTCACTACGATTCACAGTAATGCCTGGCGGCTGCCGTAAGGTATGCATTTTGAGACAGTTGACAGGCATTTTGTGCAATTTTATTTGCTCACTATAACAGACTTATTCTAAAGTTTGATTATTAAGAAATTTAAACCAAATCATATTATAATTCACAAGAAAACTATTATTTTTGAAAATTATTAATAAGGAATGAAAAAAAATTTATTTTTACAGATTCCTGTGTATTTTGTTTCTATTTTATATGCCCTACATGGATGTATATGATAAATAAAACGAATCAGTGATCTTAACTTTAAATCAGTAGCATTCCATATGAATTGTGTAAATCAAAATTTATGTATTGTTCCCCAAAATCTGCAAAAATGAATGTTGGTTGAATGTTTATCAACATCTATACTCTGAAAGACTGAAACAGGCATGTACTGATACAAGTACACTGCTACAATACTGTTACTTTGCACACAATCCTGGAATGTAGGTCAAACATTCTGCATATCGCTGAGAGATATATAGCCCTTTTTGATGCCGTCAAAAACAGTTAGAATACATGGAGATTGATCAAGTAAGAAGGGTTCTATAGATTGCAAACATCTATTGAAATCTGACACGTGACTTCAGGGAGAATGTTTCAAGTTTGTTCAAACAACTTTGTATGTGCCATTTACCACATCCACTTAATACTGATCGAGGGGTTTATGTCTGCTGGGGTATAGGTTTGCCAGGGGTTTATGCTTGCCAGGGTTGATGCATGCCGGGGGTTTATGTCTGCCGGGGGTTTATGTCTGCCGGGGGTTTATGTCTGCCAGGGGGTTTATGTCTGCCAAGGGATTATGTCTGTCGGCGGTTTATGTCTGCTGGTGGTTTCCGTCTGCCGGCGGTTTACTTCTAAGAGGGGTTGATGTGTGCCGGGGGGTGGGGGAGTGTTGGATGTGTGACGGGGGTATGTCTGCTTGGGGAGGGGGGGGATGTCTGCTGGGGCTTTATGTCTGCTGGTGGCTTTATGTTTAACAGGGGTTTATATCTGCTGGGGGTTTATGTCTGCCCGTGGCTTTATGTCCGCTGGGGTTTATGTCTGCTGGGGGGGTTTATATCTGCTGGGGTTTAGGTTGGCCGGGGATTTTATGTCTACTGGGGTTTATGTCTGCCAGGGGGTTTATGTCCGCTGGGGTTTAGGTTGGCCGGGGATTTTATGTCTGCCAGGGGGTTTATGTCTGCTGGGGTTTAGGTTGGCAGGGATTTTATGTCTACTGGGGTTTATGTCTGCCAGGGGGTTTATGTCTGCTGGGGTTTATCTCTGCCGGTGGGGGTGGGGTGGGGGGGTATGTCTGCTGGGGTTTAGGTTGGCCGGGGATTTTATGTCTGCTGGGGTTTATGTCTGCCAGGGGGTTTATGTCTGCTGGGGTTTATGTCTGCCAGGGGGTTTATGTCCGCTGGGGTTTAGGTTGGCCGGGGATTTTATGTCTCCTGGGGTTTATTTCTGCCGGGGGGTTTATGTCCGATGGGGTTTATGTCTGCTGGCGGGTTTAGTTCTGCTGGGATGTCAAAAACACTGCTGAATAACATTCAAATAATAACAATACTAAATGTTTTACCTGAATTACCGATTACCGAATAGTGAGAAGTAAAAGGATACAGTTTTCCTCTCCTGCCTCTGATTTAGGAGGTGCGGGCATGTTGAGGATGACCAGATGGGCAGAGTGGGACTTATCTACAATGGTCTCATTCAGGCGCACTGCTGTGTGCATCCTTCTGACATTGCGATCATTCCTACAAAACAGTGTTCACTCCATGCAAATATATACAAACCCAGTCTGGTGTAAGGAAGATATTGGCTAATACCTCCATTAACTTCTTCAGAAAGTGCACGAAATCATTTCACAAAATAAAGAATATTACACTTTACTATACAGAGGCTATACGTTTCAGTTTGAAATACGCTAAAAAAATGATTTACCCCGCTGAAAAGTGATACCGTTATAAAAGATACACGACATTACTTAATTTTAAAACCCCAGTAATTGCATTTTTTCTATCTTCTTGCATGCTTAGCAGCTGAAAATGTAAGTATATAGATAAAATGTTCGGCCTACATTCATAAAAACTTTACATTGTACATGCCAAGTTTTGGTTGAACCAGTATATAGTGCTATACATTTGAATATGTCATTTTGTCCAAGATTCTTCAGGACGAGTTCATGCTCAAGTAAAACATTTACATCCTTGTTGTTTTATTTACTCCTCTTACTTACGGCTTAAGATTTCCAAACTCCTTGGCAACAGACTTGGAGTTCTGAGGTGAGAATGTGAACTGGTTGATGTCAGAAACAGAGACGCTGAGGCTGCTGGGGGGTGAGGGGGAATCCTGGGGATTGGGCTCCTCTGGCACAGATGTCAGCTTTATCTTGGGGACGTTACGGTGAGTGGGTGTGTGAGCTTTGTCTACGATTACCTGTGGCTGAAAACAAACACAGGTTATTTTGTATTACTGCTGAAATCACAAACAATACAGATGGCAAAATTGTGTCTAGTAAAAGTAAATACATATCTCCTTTATGCCGTCAATAAAATCCATAAAGAGTTTCTGCTCAACTTCCAGTGCATGTATCTTTATGTAAATTGTGTCACTGAGGGTAATACAAGTGAAATTGGCTTCCAAAAAAATATGGAGATAACTGTTGCCCAAAAATGACAATCAGTAGCCCAAGCAGCTGCTGGTCATCAAGCTTTCCAGACGTTAAGTTTCTGAAAGTGACCTTTCTAATGAATGCAAAATTTATATTGTAACACATTGAAAATGCAAAACAGAATCTGAATGCAACCAGTGGAGCTGAAAGGCATTTACTATGCAGGGAAAACAAGTTTATCAGTTGACAAACCACAGACATACACATGTAAGTTGTCCTTTACCACATCACCAATACTTTGTACGTCTCAGTACTTTTATTGCCTGTATAACATAACAACTCTCATTGACTTTTATGCTTTCTGTTTTCATTCTGCGTCAGTATAAATTCCACATACATCAGGTATTTTGCTTAGTTTGTCTTACTAGGTGAGAGGCTCCTGGGTCATGCTGGCAAGCTAACCACTAGGCCACCAGAAGCTATAATCAGTGCCACTCATAGAACCTGAGCACATTCACTTACTGCCTTGATATCTTTCACTCTCATCTCCTTCAGCATCTCTGTCCTCTGCTCCATCATCAATGTTCTCTCATATGTATAGGCCGAGATGTCCCCTTCATTCTGTCAAAGATAAGCACACAAGGCTTGTAAATTTTATGTTACCATAATAACCAAATAATATCTGTCCACTAATAACTGCTATGTGGTGAGGTGTTTATCAGTAGACTTCTGGAGAATTGGAAAAACTTTCCAGTCATCCAGGATGAGGACGAGAAGACAGTGATTCCTGTGCAGTGGATGTGAAGACATCAGTAAAGTGCAGTGGGAGAAATACATGTAGTTTGTTGTTGGTATGCACAGTAGAACAGTAACAATGATGAGATGCTGGAGGCAAATTTGATGCACAGCACACCAGTAACAAAGATGAGACCTTGGAGGCACATTTGATGCACAGTAGACCAGTAACAATGATGAGATGCTGGACGCACATTTGATGCACAGTAGACCAGTAACAATGAGATGCTGGAGGCACATTTAATACGCAGTAGACCAGTAACAATGAGATTCTTCAGGCACGTTAGATGCACAGTAGACCAGTAAAAAAAAACGCTGGGGACCCAATTTAAGGCACAGTAGACCAGTAACAATGAGACCCTGGAGGCATATTTATGCAGAGTAGACCACTAACAAAGAGACGCTGGAGGCACATTTAATGCAAGTAGACCAGTAACAATGAGATGCTGGAGGCACGTTAGATGCACAGTAAACAAGTAACAATGAGATGCTGGAGGCACGTTAGATACACAGTAGACCAGTAACAAAGAGACGCTGGAGGCACATTTAATACACAGTAGACCAGTAACAATGAGACGCTGGAGGCGCTTTTGATGCACAGTAACAATGATGAGACGCTGGTGGCATGTTTGATGCACAGTAACAATGATGAGACGCTGGTGGCATGTTTGATGCACAGTAACAATGATGAGACACTGGTGGCATGTTTGATGCACAGTAACAATGATGAGACGCTGGAGGCATGTTTGATGCACAGTAACAATGATGAGACGCTGGTGGCATGTTTGATGCACAGTAACAATGATGAGACACTGGTGGCATGTTTGATGCACAGTAACAATGATGAGACGCTGGAGGCATGTTTGATGCACAGTAACAATGATGAGACGCTGGTGGCATGTTTATGTACAGTAACAATGATGAAATATATCCATACAGTCATACTCAGAACAATTTCACAATTTCTAAATTGCACAGAATTAATTAAAATAAACTGACCAGGTGTAGATATCAAGAAAATAACAAACAGAGAGTGAAGACATGATGAGGATAACAAATACATAGTATAGGCCAAGCTATGAGTTCCCTGTGCCACACTTATTGATCCCCATTAACAAGCTGCAAACATGATTTATTTATTTACTTATTTGATTGGTGTTTTACGCCATACTCAAGAATATATATTTCACCTATACGACGGCAGCCAACATTATGGTGTGAGGAAACCGGGCAGAGCCCAGGGAAAACCCACGACAATCCCCAGGTTACTGCCAGACCTTCCCACATATGGCCGGAGAGGAAGCCAGCATCAGCTGAACTTGAACTCACAGTGACCGCATTTGTGAAAGGCTCCTGGGTCATTACGCTGTGCTAGCGCACTAACCAACTGAGAACTGCAAACATGAATTTACCTGTCTAGTACTACTGTGAGTGTAAACTTAAAGCAGTGTTCTGCTAAGATGGCAAACCCTTTACTGGAAGTACACTGGAAACTTTCAACCTGGCTTGTACACTAAGTTTCCAGAGAGTTTCACCCAACCGTTCTCACCATTTCAATGACAGCCACTTCTGCCTCTATCCTTAGCTGGTAGAGGTAATGCTCCAAATCTTTCTTCATCTGAATACTGTTATCCTCCAGCTCTGAGGCGTCATTAAGCAGAACAACCGATACTGTTACAATTTTTTTATACTTTTAATAATGTACAAGCTCGCCTGTCTCTCATTATCCTCCAGCACAAAATCTGGTGTCGGAACCATCAAAATATTCAGGATACAACAAAAACAACATACATCTGACTGTATAACTTGAGCACAAATTTATTCCTCTACCACACCAGTTTTATCCTTGTGTGAATATATACATACCAAACAAGTTAGGTCAAGTTATGGAAAGCCAATTATAGCTGAAAGGCGTAATTTCTTTGCACGTTTCATTATGGGACAGTTTGCTGGAGATCAGGTAATGTGAAATCGTATGGGATTTAGCAGGACTGCTACACTTTCATTTTCACAACAATTACCTTTAAACCCCATCAAAAGTTTTAAACTTCCGTTCACCTAGTTTGGGACAGTTTGCTGGAGATCAGGTAATGTGAAATCGTACGGGATTTAGCAGGACTGCTACACTTTCATTTTCACAACAATTACCTTTAAACCCCATCAAAAGTTTTAAACTTCCGTTCACCTAGTTTGGGACAGTTTGTTGGAGATCAGGTAATGTGAAATCGTACGGGATTTAGCAGGACCGCTACACTTTCATTTTCACAACAATTACCTTTAAACCCCATCAAAAGTTTTAAACTTCCGTTCACCTAGTTTGGGACAGTTTGCTGGAGATCAGGTAATGTGAAATCGTATGGGATTTAGCAGGACTGCTACACTTTCATTTTCACAACAATTACCTTTAAACCACATCATAAGTTTTAAACTTCCGTTCACCTAGTTTGGGACAGTTTGCTGGAGATCAGGTAATGTGAAATCGTATGGGATTTAGCAGGACTGCTACACTTTCATTTTCACAACAATTACCTTTAAACCACAGCAAAAGTTTTAAACTTCCGTTCACCTAGTTTGGGGCAGCACAGCTGGTAATTGTGGACACTGTCACAAAAACAAAAGTTTTTCAGCGGGTAAAAGGATACGGGCCACAGTAAAGATCCTCAGTCTGCAGTTCTTCCAGGTCTTGTGCTGTCTCAGTAAGAATGGTAACAACATCAGCAGTCCTCCTTCATGTGATCCCAGTTAAGAACCATGCCTCTATAGTCACTCAATTTTTCTAGACTTCACTCAGGCTTTACTATTTTATATGTACGAGAGGTTCATAGTTAGTATACCAAGAGGACCTGAGATAAAAACCAATGCCTGTACCTGACAAACCTCCAGACGAATTCAAGGCATTCACATGAATTCACCCCATTCACATGGTGCCATCTGTTGTAGCAACGCATGAAATGAAAGTGGCATACAATCTGTTTCGTAAGATTCGCTAACCTGGTTTATGAAACAGATCTGACCATCCAACTAAATTTAAACTGAATTTGACAATTGGACATAACAAATAGTACCTGGTAAATGAAGCTTTAGAAAACTATGCTACAGAATGAAGAAATATATTTGAGGAAATAATTTAAAATTTATCCTGTAACAAAGTTGCTCATTTTGTCTGATTCTATTGATCTCAGAAGTGTGTTTGGAGGTTTGTTTGGAAGCTAGTGGAATAAGACTAAGTGCCAAAAGTAAACCAGTTTAGGGCCAAGACAGTTCTCAAAGGATATGCACAATCCACCAGACATCAATGGTGCCGCTGAGTTTCTGGGAACTGGGTGGGAACATGTCTACCCCTTTCACCACCAGCAGGCACAACTGGCTGTATATCACATTCTTGACAGTGTCTAAAATGACAAAGAGCCAATGAAGAGGAGATTACCACAGGCAAGAATATCACTACTTAGTAAATATGTTATTTCTGTTTTTATTAAGTTGGTGTATTTAATAGAAGTTGGTATATATAGTCATCAGGAAACAGTTCCTAAATTCTGACCCCTTTCTCTTGTTTGGTTAATGTCAGAGACGGACACACCTGGACAAACAGAAATACAGATGGGGCAATATTCTGACATGGGATGGTGTGCTCAACAGGTGGGCTTCAAATGCAGGGGGAATACATCATGCATGTAAGGTGTGGATCAGGTGAGATAGCTCTAAATGAGCCCACCTTCCCAAAATCTAATTTTAAACACTGTCCTTGATTTAATCAGCATTTTATCTTCAAAAGCATTCTCAATATAACAACAGTTGCACAAACATTTCGAAAATAAGTTTGAAAAAGTTGCAACTGGTGCAAGTATTAATATGGCTTACTCTTATTCTGCTTCGCTGCAGAGCAGGGGGAATAACTCTCTCACCCAGGTCTGTGACATTATTGTTCCATGTAAATAACATGAATAGAGACTAGACACCACAACAGGTCAAATCGTATGTCATCGTTCATGAAAGCGACCTCATTCACACTGTCTACTGGTGTGTAAGCTGTGTCATGTGTACAGATTTCGTATCACTTACCTAAGAAGACCCTGTAACTTCTAACATCAGGGCTGTGTCTCCAGCCATACGGCCAGCCTAATACCACAGTGTTATGTTTTAATCCTCCCAAACCAGCAGCCTGGATTCTGCAGGACGTGAACAGCAAGAATCACATATACATGTACATCTGAAACCCATATTTAAAACCCTTAACAATACCTAAGGTGAAAAAAATTTGCCTTCATCAACCTTTACTCAGAGTTGACAGCCAACTGATTCATTAAGCTCTGTAAACTAAGACCAAAAGTGCTCTTGGTTGTTTTACACCTATCCTTGTACCACCTCATTTGTCTCCTGGTATCACTGTCTAGTTGTTTTACACCTAGCCTATTACCACCTCATTTGTCTCCTGGTATCGCTGTATAGTTGTTTTACACCTAGCGTTGTACCACCCCATTTGTCTCCTGGTATCGGTGTGTAATTGTTTTACACCTAGCCTTGTACCACCTCATTTGTCTCCTGGTATCGCTGTATAGTTGTTTTACACCTAGCCTTGTACCACCCCATTTGTCTCCTGGTATCAGTGTGTAATTGTTTTACACCTAGCCTTGTACCACCCCATTTGTTTCCTGATATCGGTGTATAGTTGTTTTACATCTAGCCTTGTACCACCCCATTTGTCTCCTGGTATGGGTGTATAGTTGTTTTACACCTAGCCTTGTACCACCTGATTTATCTCCTGGTATCTGTGTCTAGTTGTTTTACACCTAGCCTTGTACCACATCATTTGTCTCCTGGTATCGCTGTCTAGTTGTTTACACCTATCCACGTACCACCTCATTTGTTTCCTGGTATCGGTGTATAGTTGTTTTACACCTAGCCTTGTACCACCTCATTTGTCTCCTGGTATCGCTGTCTAATTGTTTTACACCTAGCCTTGTACCACCTGATTTATCTCCTGGTATCTGTGTATAGTTGTTTTACACCTAGCCTTGTACCACCCCATTTGTCTCCTGGTATGGGTGTATAGTTGTTTTACACCTAGCCTTGTACCACCTCATTTGTCTCCTGGTATCGCTTTCTAGTTGTTTTACACCTAGCCTTGTAACACCTCATTTGTTTCCTGATATCGCTGTCTATTTGTTTTACACCTAGCCTTGTACCACCTCATTTGTCTCCTGGTATCAGTGTCTGGTTGTTTTACACCTAGCCTTGTACCACCTCATTTGTTTCCTGGAATCGCCATCTGGTTGTTTTACACCTAGCCTTGTACCACCTCACTTGTTTCCTGGTATCGGTGTCTGGTTGTTTTACACCTAGCCTTGTACCACCTCATTTGTCTCCTGGTATCAGTGTCTGGTTGTTTTACACCTAGCCTTGTACTACCTCATTTGTCTCCTGGTATCAGTGTCTGGTTGTTTTACACCTAGCCTTGTACCACCTCATTTGTTTCCTGGAATCGCTATCTGGTTGTTTTACACCTAGCCTTGTAACACCTCATTTGTTTCCTGGTATCGCTGTATAGTTGTTTTACACCTAGCCTTGTACCACCTCATTGTCTCCTGGTATCAGTGTCTGGTTGTTTTACACCTAGCCTTGTACTACCTCATTTGTTTCCTGGTATCAGTGTCTGGTTGTTTTACACCTAGCCTTGTACCACCTCATTTGTTTCCTGGAATCGCTATCTGGTTGTTTTACACCTAGCCTTGTACCACCTCATTTGTCTCCTGGTATCAGTGTCTGGTTGTTTTACACCTAGCCTTGTACTACCTCATTTGTTTTCTGGTATTAGTGTCTGGTTGTTTTACACCTAGCCTTGTACTACCTCATTTGTTTCCTGGAATCGCTATCTGGTTGTTTTACACCTAGCCTTGTAACACCTCATTTGTTTCCTGGTATCGGTGTCTGGTTGTTTTACACCTAGCTTTGTACCACCTCACTTGTTTCCTGGTATCGCTTTCTAGTTGTTTTACACCTAGCCTTGTAACACCTCATTTGTTTCCTGGTATTGGCGTCTAGTTGTTTTACACCTTTCCACGTACCACCTCATTTGTCTCCTGGTATCGCTTTCTAGTTGTTTTACACCTAGCCTTGTAACACCTCATTTGTTTCCTGGTATCGGTGTCTGGTTGTTTTACACCTAGCCTTGTACCACCTCACTTGTTTCCTGGTATCGGTGTCTGGTTGTTTTACACCTAGCCTTGTACCACCCCATTTGTCTCCTGGTATCGCTTTCTAGTTGTTTTACACCTAGCCTTGTAACACCTCATTTGTTTCCTGGTATCGGTGTCTGGTTGTTTTACACCTAGCCTTGTACCACCTCATTTGTCTCCTGGTATCGGTGTGTAATTGTTTTACATCTAGCCTTGTACCACCTCACTTGTCTCCTGGTATCGCTGTCTAGTTGTTTTACACCTAGCCTTGTACCACCTCACTTGTCTCCTGGTATCGCTGTCTAGTTGTTTTACACCTAGCCTTGTAACACCTCACTTGTTTCCTGGTATCACTGTCTGGTTGTTTTACACCTAGCCTTGTACCACCTCACTTGTCTCCTGGTATCGGTGTCTGGTTGTTTTACACCTAGCCTTGTACCACCTCACTTGTCTCCTGGTATCGGTGTCTGGTTGTTTTACACCTAGCCTTGTACCACCTCACTTTTCTCCTGGTATCGGTGTCTGGTTGTTTTACACCTAGCCTTGTACCACCTCACTTGTCTCCTGGTATCGGTGTCTGGTTGTTTTACACCTAGCCTTGTACCACCTCACTTGTCTCCTGGTATCGGTGTCTGGTTGTTTTACACCTAGCCTTGTACCACCTCACTTGTCTCCTGGTATCGCTGTCTGGTTGTTTTACACCTAGCCTTGTACCACCTCACTTGTCTCCTGGTATCGCTGTCTGGTTGTTTTACACCTAGCCTTGTACCACCTCACTTGTCTCCTGGTATCGGTGTCTAGTTGTTTTACACCTAGCCTTGTACCACCTCACTTGTCTCCTGGTATCGGTGTCTGGTTGTTTTACACCTAGCCTTGTACCACCTCACTTGTCTCCTGGTATCGCTGTCTAGTTGTTTTACACCTAGCCTTGTACCACCTCACTTGTCTCCTGGTATCGCTGTCTAGTTGTTTTACACCTAGCCTTGTACCACCTCACTTGTCTCCTGGTATCGGCGTCTAGCTGACAGTCATGTATTAAACACATTACAAAAGTTCCTCAGTGAACTAAGATGATGTTTTCTCTCTCTTGAATATAAAGAAGCAAATAAATCACTACATTCATTGTGTTATTGCTTTAAATCACTGTATTTTTGATAACTTGGTCAGCAGACTGTTTGTAGACGAAAAGTAATGTAGGACAGCCAATTTCATAGCAGTTCACATAGATTAATGCTTTAGCATTCCGCAAACCCATGGGCAGATTAAACTACAGCACAAAACACTGTGACGTTGGAAAGAGGTATCTGAATAGCAAGCTACTATCTTGCCAACGGGTTGTCTGTAGAGAGCTAAGGCATGACAGTGGACACGTTGTAGGTTTGGCTGATCCAACATATTCACATGTATGTCAGAAACTTCACACTCCACTCCTCCTCAACACTTTCATATAGACATCAGGTTACGCTAACTGTAGGAAAACTAAGAGAGTTACATTCATCTGTACCTTTGACAAGGCACTGAAAGGCCAAGACAGTTACAATGACCTTTGCCTTTGACGGCTTTGTGAAACAGGGAAATGGTCATAAAGGGATTGCACATCTCTCAGATCCATATACTCACATATGGCTGAGACCCTCCGTCACATTTTTGGCAATGAGGATATCAGCAAATGCCTTCACTCCTGTCTCCTGGACCAGCTTAGTCAGTGCCTAAAACAAAATAGATGTAGATTTGCTAATACACTGTACATACAAGAAACAAAGTAGTTTCAATTTGATTTGCTATTTATTCACTGGTTGGTGATGAACAACGTCTACAGACACTAGAAGTCAGGTTTCTGGGTGAGGGAAAACCAGAGTGCCCATGGTAAACAATACACTAATTCACTCAGTGGTCAAGGGGCTGATAGTAGCAGGGAGCCAGCATCTTAACAACCTGAGCCAGCAAAGCAATCACAAGAAAACTAATACAGATTTGAAGATACATGTACATGCAGGAAGCAAAGTACAATCATTTTAATTTACCAGCCATTTATTTATTTCATTGATGTTTACTGCTGAGCTGAAGAATTGAAGTATCCAGTTTAACAGAGGCGGAAATGAAGAGAGCTGAGAGTAAACCATCAACTGTCAGACTGTTACCCATTGGGAACAGTGTCAAACAACGTCTCAAAGAACACATGGCAGTGATGTTCCATCATTATGCGTGTGTCACAAAACACACCGATTTCAGGCACAACTATCCATCACTCTCTCATGAGAAGCCTGCAGTCACAAAACACACCGATTTCAGGCACAGCTATCCATCACTCTCTCATGAGAAGCCTGCAGTCACAAAACACTGATTTCAGGCACAGCTATCCATCACTCTCTCAGGAGAAGCCTGCAGTCACAAAACACACTGATTTCAGGCACAGCTATCCATCACTTTCTCATGAGAAGCCTGCAGTCACAAAACACACTGATTTCAGGCACAGCTATCCATCACTCTCTCATGAGAAGCCTGCAGTCACAAAACACACTGATTTCAGGCACAGCTATCCATCACTCTCTCAGGAGAAGCCTGCAGGGCAGCAAGATTTAATCTGCAAGTTTGGGGTTTTATAATGAGAACATCAGGACCCCATTTAAATTCTTGGGTCATGAATGGCTGTTTAGGTAATCTGACATGAAGTTTGTCTGTGATCATTTTATACAGCATAAATACCATCAAAACGATAGACTGAAATTTTCTTGAGTACAGTGTCATACCCCGATTAAGTCAGGTCACACTGGTTGGCTGATACACTAATCATGTAAAACTGGTCGGTCATGTGCAGGCCATTGTCTTGGTTATACCACCAGCCCTTGATAACTGGTCTGTCATGACTGCAAAAGGCACTTTCACAAGATGTGCAGGCCATCGTCTTGGTTATATCACCAGCCCTTGACAACTGGTTTGTCATGACTGCAAAAGGCACTTTCAAAAGATGTGCAGGCCAATGTCTTGGTTATATCAACAGCCCTTCCCAACTGGCTTGTCATGACTGCAAAAGGCACTTTCACAAGATGTGCAGGTCATCGTCTTGGCTATATCACCATCCGTTGACAAAATCTTCAATTTATCACCAGATGTCTACAATGTGACTTATAAAACAAAACTCTATCCAACCACTGCCCTTCTTTGGTTGCATGTATGCAGACTTTTGCTTGCTTATATTTCTTTATTTATTTGATTTTCAACAACATACTGACAATTTTTTCACTCATACAATAGCAATTAGCTTTATGGTTCTTGTAAAACCATAACGCACAGGGTAATGGAAAATTTATGGATAAAAAAGACAATTTATAGTGTTGTACACGACCCACGAGATGTGACCTGCTGCTGACAGTGCCTTGTTGAATGTGGAAAGTTGACATTCTTGTTGCTTTGTCAGTAACACCTGGCTAAGGTGTGGTAAGAACAAAATATATTGGGCATTAGTTACCTGTTTGGCAGCTTGACCATCAGCAAACCTGTCCCTATGATGACCCTGTAACACACTGGCCAGCATGGTCAATCCCTTACCTGAGGCAAACAGAGAACATCATGCAAATGTAGGTAACCAGGTAACAGAGGGTACATTATCTACACACTCACCACGATTTGTTGGCAACACTGCTGATTAACCCATAATCAATCTTACTGTAGCCGGCTGTCGCGAACAGTCATGCTTGGCAGGTGTAGACTTACTGTAGCTGGCTGTCGCGAACACTCATGCTTGGCAGGTGTAGACTTACTGTAGCTGGCTGTCGCGGACAGTCATGCTTGGCAGGTGTAGACTTACTGCAGCCGGCTGTCGCGGACAGTCATGCTTGGCAGGTATTCCTGAAAAAGCCTGACATGGATTTGTCACAACTGACTCGGCGGAACTAAAATAGCATGACACCAAGAACCTTTCTTGAATGTCTGCTGTGACTTCACGCTATTGTTGAGCAGATGGTTATTTTTCAAGAATCAACACTAGAGAGTTAGAGGTGTGAGTGGTGAAGGGTGACGACTTGTATCACCTGAGTGCACCTTCATTTGGTGTACAGCTCGTGGGATTTGAACCCACGAACGCAAGGGTCTCAAAAATTCCAATATCCCATTCAGCCATCTGGGAAGGCCATTTAGAAGACAGCTTTCTCCTGTTAAAAGACTTTTAAACATTTGTTGTGACATCAATCCTTTGCCTAACTGACCACTTCTTTTCAAGAATAGACAGGTACTGGTATTGGGAAAGGTGTCTAGATATAAACCGCTCCCAAGCCGATACTGATCTTTGCAAGGGACAAACAGTGATGAGGCATCACCTACAATGAAAACTCACAGTGAACCTGTATGTAACCGCAGAGTGACAAAGAATAAAAACACTTACGAATTTGTGGCTGTCACGGTATACAGAGGAAATACAAGCTTTTTTCTCATTATTTATGGCAGTACGCCAACTTTAGTTGTCTCAGTAAATTGCTTTGCTATCTGGAATTGTTGTCTACGAATTCTGGAGTGTTTATGGAGTGTATGGTAAGAGTATAAGTTCTAACGTCATGTTATAAACGGCCTTTGTAGAATTATGACCAATAAAACAAACTCCCCTGACGAACAGATGTGTTGCACATATTTGCGTGCCAGAGGTCACTCATATCATTAAGCAATGCACCCAGGAAGGGATTTGCTCCATTACACAATCTTACACACCCAGTGTAGTAACCTATAGAGTACAACCGACTGAAATCCCTTTGGTTAAAAGCCTTAATGCTTTTGCACTAAAACTTCATGTAACACTGTCACGAAAGATCAACCATGTTCAACTAAGCAAATAAATGCAGCTCAGCTGGTACGAAAGAGCATTCACTGATGCTAAATGTGATGTAATGTTTTTTGTGTTTTTGTTTTTAATATTTGTTTGAAATGACACCGTGTGATTCTTGAAAAAGAATCGATGGTTGTTACATTACTACTAACACATATAAGTAGGAAGAAACAACTCAGGACAGTTGATGAATCAACTGTTCCTCGTAATTTCTCCAATACAGAACCATACAGCCAGTGTTCATACCAAATCAATTTAGAGATGAGAGCAACGAATAGTTCAAAATCTAGAAATGGTTGAATAATATGCAAAATGTTAAAACTCCCTAAACTGTGGAAAAATCCTGAAAACTCTCATCTTTGTTCACTGATTATGCTGTTTTATTTCAACTCTAGCAGTGAAGAAACGATGCATCATCAATGGAATAATATATAACATCCTCAAGAATTAACAACCATGAAGATAAAATAGGTATACTGCAATGTTCATAGAGGACGTCTGCACCGTCGATTGAAGAAAAACTCAATAACTGATTATATATATTCAATTTGAGGTTGTTTTTGGAAAGAAAGATTCAATATTTTACATAAATTCAATTCGAACATATCTAAAATTCCGCGAAGGAACCTGTCTGCGTTATGAGTTATTTCTCTTTTACAGAAATCTCCATGACCCTCTGCATTAATTAGATTTAAGAAGGCAACTTGTGGAAATGAAGGGGCATATGAAACTGGTTACTGGTTACCACCTCCTGGCATCCGGTGGTCAGGTGAAGTTGGATAAATGGCTTATAGCAGCAAAATAAAAATCTTTGCCAGATATGAACATTTACCAGCTATAAATACATGTTTTTTGTTTGAAGACTGAACATGGAAATGTGTGCCTGAAGGGACTTCAGGCCGCTAAAATCCAGCAAAAGTAACGATTCATTGATTCATACAGTAGCAGTGTATTTTATCTCTGTAAATATGTCGCCTTCCTATGTAAACATAATCATAGTTTATACTCCATGAGGTGAATCACTATTTGTGCCTTTCTTAATTTTCTCATTACCAGCGACTAATTTTTGTGATAAATTTCTTGAGATTAGTACCCTGTCAATAAGTTAACTTAGACTTCATTTAGAACTGCTTTTCTTGATTGAAATCTTCATTTATTTTGACAAGTCAGGATAATATTTGAAGAGAATTTAGATAATGCACACAGCATTCATCTGGATTCATCTGCGTTCATCTGGATTCACCTGCATTCATCTGGATTCATCTGCATTCATCTGGATTCACCTGCATTCATCTGGATTCACCTGCATTCATCTGGATTCATCTGCATTCATCTGGATTCACTATTCAGATCAGTTTCTAGCATACATGTAAGATGTTTCATGATTTTTGATTTTCTCAAATATTTTTTTTTCTTCAGATCATTTTTGACATGCCATTTTACAGACTTGGAGTGCCAACCACGTATTCCAATGCATGACCATTCTGTCTTGATTCATGACTAATGAACATTTCTTCTCTTTCTTCATGCTCTTCTGGTCACTATGTAAGACACTGACAAAGTGTACACGTACATCAGCCAACACATTCATCTTTATATTTCACAGTTATAGAACAACCCACCTGCTTTCAGCTGACCAGCAAAGGTGACCATCTGTGTATATTTAGGTTTGAGATTTGAATCCAATTTCATCAAGACCAACAGCTGGGGTCTGAAATGAGAACACAAACCAATCTGTCAAACCACAGACAAAATGACACTTAATCTAAAACTGTTCGGAGGTCAAACCCACCTACGTGCACAGGTACCTGACTCTTACTGCAGTTCATCAAGCAGATCATTATACATGTATACATTCACTACAACTGGATTTTCAGCTATGTGTGTTTGCCTATGTGTGCTGCTCTTACCATCTTTCAAGTCAAATTCTGTTTGCACATGTACAACCCAATCATCTTACATGTACATGTTTTCTTTTACATGTATATGTACTGTCCTTATCATTTCACACATCAACTTCTATCTGTCCAGGCCTTATCATTTCACACATCAACTTCTATCTGTACATGTCTTATCATTTCACACATCAACTTCTATCTGTCCAGGCCTTATCATTTCACACATCAACTTCTATCTGTCCAGGCCTTATCATTTCACATGCCAACTTCTATCTGTCCAGGCCTTATCATTTCACACATCAACTTCTATCTGTACATGTCTTATCATTTCACACGCCAACTTCTATCTGTCCAGGCCTTATCATTTCACACATCAACTTCTATCTGTACATGTCTTATCATTTCACACGCCAACTTCTACATGTGTCTGTCCTGCCCTTATTTCATATTCCAACTTCTATCTGTCCAGGCCTTATCATTTCACACATCAACTTCTATCTGTACATGTCTTATCATTTCACACGCCAACTTCTACATGTGTCTGTCCTGCCCTTATTTCATATTCCAACTTCTATCTGTCCAGGACTTATCATTTCACGTCAACTTCTATCTGTCTTGCCCTTATCATTTCACACTTCAACTTCAATCTGTCCAGGCCTTATCATTTCATGTCAACTTGTATCTGTCCTGTCGTTATCATTTCACACGCTGACTTCTATCTGTGCTACCATTATCATTTCACTTGTCAACTTCTTTCTGTACTGCCCTTATCATTTCACATGCCAACATATCTGCCCTACCCTTAACGTTTCACATGTCAACTTCTAGCTAGATTGACACGACCATGTTAAATGCCATCATATCAGAATTAAACACATGTATGCTGTATTATAGTTAAGCACATTTCAACTGCATGCACTTCTCACATCCCATAATTCAGTGGACTGCACACTTTTTTATTATCCCCCAACCCCTTCTTCTGGTCTCAGGCACACACTTACCCAATAAACAAGCCTTACCTCCAGTTCTTGGTGTGGGGCGGCCCTTGCTCAAGGTTAAGCAGGGCATACCTGGCAGCAGACATGGCCAGACCACGTATACCATCTCCCCATTCCTTCTCAGCTCTGCATCATGAACCACAACACTATTACTCCAAATTTATAATACAATACTCAGTACAAATTGTAGAAGAACTGTGCCAGTTGTACCAAAGAATGATACCTCGTTCATTTACAAGTCCCACAAGTCAAAAGTTTTCATTAATTATCACTTTCAAATGTTACATTTGCTGTTCTAATGTACTAAAATCCACATGCTTGCATTCTTATCCCACATGAAATCCGATAGTGCCAACAGGAAAAGCCATTATATGCGATCATTCTAATAAAATAAGCTTATGATTCAATGTCAGTGGACGTACACACAAGGCCTGTGTGTCCTGCAGATTTGTGTCCCCAAAATAAACACAGACATGGTCAAACCTGTATTTACGGGCACCTGTATTTAGTGTCTAACTGTCCTAAGTGGCAACTCTGTGGGCGATTGGACGATTTTCCATAGTACATGACCTGTAATATGGACACCTGTCCAATGCGGCCAGCGGCTACTATATATTGTAGACACCTGTTCAATGTGGCCAGCGGTCACTATATATTGTAGACACCTGTTCAACATGGCTTGCGGTCACTATACATTGTAACAAAGTCCAATATCAAACTGACCTAGATTTTCATAAGTAATGACGATCCGAATTTCAAAAATTTTAAAATGGCAGCCACAAACTTCAGCAGCTTTGACAGTGTTTGAAAATTTGCAATGATGTAACCTGTCAGTGAAGTTTGTGGTTTACTGATCAATGACAGTAAAACCTATTGTTTTAACACCCAGCTATTTAACCTCAGGACACCCAGGCAGTGAGATAAGCCCCTGCAAAAGTTGTCAGTGGGCAAACCAGGATATAATCTGACCTCCTATGGTTCCATCCCTGAATGATTTGCAAGCATCTGGCTTGCCTGGCCATTATCTTTGAAGTCACCTGGTGTTGTGTCTTTCTTTTGGTTTGCCAAAATATGACCTCTCACAAACATCCCTGATCCAATTCATGTATTTTGTTGTTGTTACCAGTAATGGTAATTTGGATTTAATGCATTTTCATACAGCTCATTGGTCTAGCTGTGATTCACAATCCAAAAGTTTATTGGAACATTCATTATCTACACCAAATGGTGCAAGACAAGACATGAAAATGTTGGGGATAAAAGTGTTCAAGCCACACGTGCACTGACTTGAAACTCTGGTTGTAAGCGCTTGGTTATTTACGCCGTGTGTGAACACCATTAGGTCTTCAGGCTTATGTCCCACAATGCTTCAATTTTTTAGATATAATATTGGTATACTGTTGTTATGTATCTACTAAATCGATGTAGGCATAAACGTTGTTCATATCTGAAATTAATGCCGATAGGTTATATTCAGAAACATAAGCTATGTGTGGCCACCTGTGTTATGTGGCTGCCTGTGTTATGTGGCCACCTGCCCTAAGCAGACACTTGTTTCATCTCCCTTCACTGTCCACATACAACACGTTTGATTGTATTGTAAAACAAGATCCAGAGCTAATTGATAGAACATTTTAGAACATCTCAACCTTGAAGGCTTGTGAAACCTTGCTCACACTTGTAAACTAACCATTTATCTTTAATTCATCAGCCTGATTTCTGTAAAGCAGTGTGGGTGCTGTTCATTCTTACCCTTTGTACTCGATGTACTTGTAGATGCAGACTGCCAAAGCGATAGCGAGGAGGGCGTAGTACCAGCTGGAGATGAACATGAGGGCTATACACATAGCCAGGCCAAGCAGGGACAGGGTCCTGTGGGGTCAAACAGCCATGTCAAGCAGTCAACTCAGGTCAACACACGCAAATAATAACCAGGGAGCAGTCGCACAACTCAAGACACACATTAATAACATCAGGGGACACTTGTTCAAAGTACGTGACAGAACCAAAGTGAAACTATATTCGAGATTTACACTTCGAAGAAACATTATAAGGTCTATCAGCTATAAATTCTTTGTTCTCATTACAGACAGTAGATAGGGCTCAGAGAGATGAGGCCACAGGTTCAAATCCAACTCATGCTCGCTAACGTGGCACTTATTTAGGAGGTTTGTAAGGTATTTGGAGATGGGCAGTTTTTTATTCCACAGGCACCGGTTCCTCCGACCATCAAACTGACCACTGTCATATATTAAACTGAAAAATTATCAACTGCAGTGTTACACATCAATCATATACATTACTGCGTCTCAACCACAGTTTGGCTTGTACATGTAAAAATGCACTTTCACATGGCCTTAAAATGATACTTTTGGGCTAAGACTTATTATAATAAGTTTTTCTTTTAAGATTTAATCAAATTAATCAAACAGAAAATTCTTAAGTAGCCAAATAAGGCAGACAATTAAGCAAAATGTGTCACATAAAGAAAAATTTAGGTTAAATTTCCAAAAAAGATATATTAATATACAATTCTGGCTTTAATTTTAGTACATCTCTAAGCAACCAGTGTCTTGACAAAGTCAGCGAAGTGGCTGCCAAGTCTATCAATAAAATACATCTTCAGTGTGATTTTAAGCATGGAAACAACTGTTTAAGATTAAACCTTGTTTCATGATGTCATGGAATCCTATAAACTGTACTTGGACAATGTAACTGTCTATAAAGAGGATAGTTCTTCAACCCTTGTGCCGTTCACTTCAGTCAGATTTATAGCTGGAGCCAAGTGGTGTAAATCCTAGAGCAAATCCCCGTTCTTTGTCAGGCTCCTGACAAATCTCATTATTTTATGTCTGTATAAATCAGCGAGAGCTGGATTGCTGCAGCAGATCTAATTGGTCAGGGATCTCACTGGTCAGGGATCTCATTGGTCAGGGATCTAATCGGTTAGGCATCTAATTGGTCAGGGATATAATTGGTCAGGGATCTAATGGCTTAGGGACCTCATTGCTCAGGGATCTAATTGGTCAGGGATCTCATTGCTCAGGGATCTAATTGGTTAGGATCTCACTGGTCAGGGATCTAATCGGTTAGGGATCTAATTGGTCAGGGATCTCACTGGTCAGGGATCTAATTGGTCAGGGATCTCACTGGTCAGGGATCTCCCTGGTCAGGGATCTAATTGGTCAAGGATCTAATCGGTTAGGGATCTAATTGGTCAGGGATCTCATTGGTCAGGGATCTAATTGGTCAGGGATCTCATTGGTCAGGGATCTAATCGGTTAGGGATCTAATTGGTCAGGGATCTCACTGGTCGGGGATCTATTTGGTCAGGGATCTCATTGGTCAGGGATCTAATCGGTTAGGGATCTAATTGGTCAGGGATCTAATTGGTCAGGGATCTAATGGGTTAGGGATATCATTGCTCAGGGATCTAATGGGTCAGGGATCTAATCGGTTAGGGATCTCACTGGTCAGGGATCTAATCGGTTAGGGATCTAATTGGTCAGGGATCTAATTGGTCAGGGATCTAATGGGTTAGGGATATCATTGCTCAGGGATCTAATGGGTCAGGGATCTCATTGGTCAGGGATCTAATTGGTTAGGATCTCACTGGTCAGGGATCTAATCGGTTAGGGATCTAATTGGTCAGGGATCTCACTGGTCAGGGATCTAATTTGTCAGGGATCTCACTGGTCAGGGATCTAATTGGTCAGGGATCTCATTGGTCAGGGATCTAATCGGTTAGGGATCTAATTGGTCAGGGATCTCATTGGTCAGGGATCTCAATGGTCAGGGATCTCACTGGTCAGGGATCTCACTGGTCAGGGATCTCATTGGTCAGGGATCTAATCGGTTAGGGATCAAATGCTTATGGCGGGAATAACACTTTAGTGTTAACAAAGGTCACCTCAATCCCCATTTAATGTAGCCTTCCTTGTGGTTTGATATAAATTTGGAACAAAACATTTGACATATTCACAAATCTAAATCACCAAAATTCTGTGTAAGTTCGTTCCGACAGAAGTTTTTACTTTCCACAATTGACAAGGGAGGGTTTTCACAAGGCAAGGACAGTTCTCAACTTTAAATCATGCCTGGTTTTCAAAACAGGAAACACCGGAATTCAAACTTCAAAAACAAAATTCAAATTGAGGACAAAAAAAGCCTTCAAATTATAGAGCTGCAGACACTCCTGAAACAGAACACAGAACTAAACACAAAATATGCAAAGATCTTCAGCGTAATAATGGCTTTAACAACAAAGCCTTTGATCTTTCTACATATCTGAAAGTTACACAAAATCCTTACTACTCGCTAAGGTTTAACAGCAAAAAAGAAAAAGACCATACTGTACATTTTATGTTTGTAGTCATTTCTGCCTATATTTTAGCTTGCTTTTGTTTGTTTACAGCACATTAACTATGGCAGGGATATGTGGTCTGGTGGTTATGTTAGGTTGGAACCTTGGTCTCCTGTTTCCTTACAGTACATTACCTATAACATGGCTACACATCAAGGGTAAACCTACCAATGGCAAAACCTGAACCTTGGTCTCCTGGTGTCCTGTTACCTTACCATACATTACCTATAACAGGGCTACACATCAAGAGTAAACCTACCAGTGATAGAAGCAGAACCTTGGTCTCCTGTTTCCTTACAGTACATTACCTATAACATGGCTACACATCAAGAGTAAACCTACCAGTGATAGAAGCCGAACCTTGGTCTCCTGTTTTCTTACAGTACGTTACCTATAACATGGCCATGCATCAAGGGTAAACCTACCCATGGCAAAACCTGAACCTTGGTCTCCTGGTGTCCTGTTACCTTACCATACATTACCTATAACACGGCTACACATCAAGAGTAAACCTACCAGTGATAGAAGCGGAACCTTGGTATAAAGTTGGGGATTCTTAATAAGGTCTTCAAACCACAAGCCATGTTCACAAACCCATAACAGATCAAGCCTAAACCTACCAGTGATAAAATCTGAACCTTGGTCTCCTGGTGTCCTGTTACCTTACAACACATTACCTATTACACGGCTGCACATCAAGAGTAAACCTACCAGAGATAAAAGCGGAACCTTGGTCTCCAGTTAGGGGTTCTTAATAATGTCTGCAGAGCACAGGCCATGTTCACAAACCCATAACACATCAAGAGTAAATCTACCAGTGATAAAAGCGGAACCTTGGTCTCCTGGTGTCCTGTTACCTTACAACACATTACCTATTACACGGCTGCACATCAAGAGTAAAGCTATCAGAGATAAAAGCGGAACCTTGGTCTCCAGTTAGGGGTTCTTAATAATGTCTGCGGAGCACACGCCATGTTCATAAACCCATAACACATCAAGAGTAAATCTACCAGTGATAAAAGCGGAACCTTGGTCTCCTGTTGGGGGTTCTTAATAATGTCTGCAGAGCACAGGCCATGTTCACAAACCCATAACACATCAAGAGTAAACCTACCAGTGATAAAAGCGGAACCTTGGCCTCCAGTTAGGGGTTCTTAATAATGTCTGCAGAGCACAGGCCATGTTCACAAACCCATAACACATCAAGAGTAAACCTACCAGAGATAAATCCTAAACCTTGGTCTCCTGGTATCACGATACCTTACAATACATTACCTATAACACGGCTGCACATCAAGAGTAAACCTACCAGCGATAAAAGCGAAACGTTGGTCTCCAGTTTGGGGTTCTTAATAATGTCTGCAGAGCATAGGCCACGTTCACAAACCCATAACACATCAAGAGTAAATCTACCAGTGATAAAAGCGGAACCTTGGTCTCCAGTTGGGGATTTTTAATAATGTCTGCAGAGCACAGGCCATGTTCACAAACCCATAAAACATAAAGAGTAAACCTACCAGTGATAAAAGCGGAACCTTGGCCTCCAGTTAGGGGTCCTTAATAATGTCTGCAGAGCACAGGCCATGTTTACAAACCCATAGCACATCAAGAAAAACCTGCAAAACAAAATAAACCATTGTAAAATATCTTCCAATGCCTCTACTTTTAGAAAAAGGCTAAATATATGTACTTTACAAAAGTTCTGGAGACACTTTTGAGGCTAGATGTATGTACTTTACAAATGTTCCGGAGACGCTTTTCATGTATATAAATGATGCGCACTTCCTGAAAAAAAAAAAACCCACATGCCAGGATCAAAGGCTTACCATGTGCCCCATGGCTATACAGAAGAGTATATAGTGTAAAAGGCTGCAAACATCGCTTCCAGCACTGATTTGGTCATGCAATGATGCTGCTTGTCTGGCGTTTCCTGGCATGTAGTGTGGTGGTAGAATTGTTTCAAAGTTCAAAATACAACAGCAACTGAAATCTGACTTAATAGTTTGTTGATTTGCAGACTTCAGCTTGCTGACATACTAGAAAACAGGAGCATGTCTGACAGCATGTCATGCTAAAGAGACCCAATCATGCTTATGTGAACGTTGATGTTGTATTCAAAGCCTTTTCACAGTGAGTGAGTGAGTGCTTGGGGTTTAACGTCGTACTCAACAATTTTTCAGTCATATGACGACAAAATCATTAGGGTGCACGTATGTGTAATGTGCCTCCTTATTGCAGGACGGATTTCCACCGCTCTTTTATTTAGTGCTGCTTCACTCAGACGACTTAACGAAGGCAAGTAAGCCGCCCCGCCCGAGCCATTATACTGATACGGGTCAACCAGTCGTTGCACTATCCCCTTCATGCTGAACGCCAAGCGAGGAAGTAACAACTTCCTCTTTTAAAGTCTTAGGTGTGACTCGATCAAGGATTGATCCTGGATCTACCGGTCCCGAAGCGGGCGCTCTACCAACTGTGCTATCCGGGCCGGTCCTTTTCACAGTGCAGTCACAAGGCTGTCTGCTATACGTCAGAGACATGCAGTGCCACATTTTGTGGAACAACCAGTGAGGAAGACAACTCTGGTCAAGAAAAGTTTACATGTATGAATGAACTTGATGTCAGTGTGAGTGCCTATATCACCTATGTGTACATTCAGATATCTACATGTAAAAATCAGAGAATAATACAATACAATATATGCAAAGCAAAATTTAAATAAATTAAATGCTTCACAATGCTGGTATCAAATACATGTATTTTGTAGGTTTGAAAAGATTTCACCCTTAAAATATTTTCATATTACCACATTTCTATTCATTTTAGATAACAAGCAAATAAACATTTACGTGCATGTGCAGATACTATGCATGGTGGCTGAAGATTTTTATAGACAGCAGCCCGTGTTAATCCATTTATGGCTGAGATGTTGTTACAGACTAAAAACACCTGTGATGATTCGAAGATTATCAGACATCCACACTGAAGACAAATTTCTTAAGTTAGCTAGGTGCTATCAATGCTATTACCTAAATGCATCATCAACTCCTAGGCCAATGCAAGATGTATAATCTAACATGCCACAGGATCACAAAACTTAGATTAGATTTAAACCTAGCTTTGTGAGTCTGGAGCAAGGTTTTCTGTTGGCAAACCATTCTGCTTGAAGCCTGCTTCCACTTACGGTAGGCCTGTGTAGGGAAACTGACCTTTGCCTACTGTGGTCACCTACATGAAGCCAGCTTTCCCTTACAGTAGGCCTGTGTAGGGACATTAATCTTTGCCTACTGTGGTCACCTACATGGAGCCAGCTTTCCCTTACAGTAGTCCTGTGTAGGGACATTGACCTTTGCCTACTGAGGTCACCTACATGAAGCCAGCTTTCCCTTTCAGACAGTCTGTTTAGGGACACTGGCCTTTGACCACTGAGGTCACACAGACTAAGCCAGCTTTCCCTTACAGAAGGCTTGTGTAGGGACATTGATCTTTGCCTACTGTGGTCAACTACATGAAGCCAGCTTTCCCTTACAGAAAGCCTGTGTAGGGACATTGACCTTTGCCTACCGTGGTCACCTACATGGAGCCAGCTTTCCCTTACAGAAAGCCTGTGTAGGGACATTGATCTTTGCCTACTGTGGTCACCTACATGGAGCCAGCTTTCCCTTACAGAAAGCCTGTGTAGGGACATTGACCTTTGCCTACTGAGGTCACCTACATGGAGCCTGCTTTCCCTTACAGAAAGCCTGTGTAGGGACATTGACCTTTGCCTACTGTGGTCACCTACATGGAGCCAGCTTTCCCTTTTAGACAGCCTGTTTAGAGACACTGACCCTTGACCACTGAGGTCACACGCACGAAGCCAGCTTTCCTTTACAGAAAGCCTGTGCAGGGACACTGACCCTTGACCACTGAGGTCACACGCACGAAGCCAGCTTTCCCTTACAGAAGACTGTGTAGGGACATTGACCTTTGCCTACTGAGGTCAACTACATGAAGCCAGCTTTCCCTTACAGAAAGCCTGTGTAGGGACATTGATCTTTGCCTACTGTGGTCAACTACATGAAGCCAGCTTTCCCTTACAGAAAGCCTGTGTAGGGACATTGACCTTTGCCTACTGAGGTCACCTACATGGAGCCAGCTTTCCCTTACAGTAGTCCTGTGTAGGGACATTGACCTTTGCCTACTGAGGTCACCTACATGAAGCCAGCTTTCCCTTTTAGACAGCCTGTTTAGGGACACTGACCCATGACCACTGAGGTCACACGCACGAAGCCAGCTTTCCTTTACAGAAAGCCTGTGCAGGGACACTGACCCTTGACCACTGAGGTCACACGCACGAAGCCAGCTTTCCCTTACAGAAGACTGTGTAGGGACACTGACCTTTGCCTACTGAGGCTACATGCTTGAAGCCAGCTTTCCCTTACTGAAGATCTTAGGGACATTGGCCTTGTCTACTGAGGTCAGGTGCATGAAGCCAACTTTCCCTTACAGAAGGCCTATGTAGGAACATTGACCTTTACCTACTGAGGTCACCTACATGAAGACAGCGTTCTCTTACAGAAGGCCGGTGTTAGGACATTGACCTTTGCCCACTGCGGTTATGTGCTTAAAGCCAGCTTTCCCTTACAGGCAGCCTGTGTAGGGACATCGGCCTTTGACCACTGAGGTCACCTATACGAAGCTAGCTTTCCCTTACAGAAGGCCTATGTAGGGACGCTGACAATCTTAAACATACTCACATAGTGATGATAGGTGCTACATAATCCAGACTAGCAATCAGAATTCCTATCTCAGATATGGCTGCTGTCAACAATATGGCTCTCATTGGCTCCCCTTTCTTCGTTGTTACCTTGAAGACGTTTAGAAATGGCAAAACGCCATCCTGAGCAATGGCCTGAAGCAGACGTGGGGCTCCTACAATCAGCCAAAAACACTTTTCTTTGAATTTTTTTTTCAAGTCCAGTTTTATGGTAAATTGCCTGTTACATGATTAAATGGTTAGCAGTGGAGCGCAATATAGAGACAAAATAGATTTTATTTGCCGCTATTCCTTATGCAAATTGAGGAAAACAAAGCACTTCTGATCTCACCTGTCAAACTCTGAAGCCCCGCCCCCACCGTGGAGAGAAAAGAACCGACCAGTATAACATAGGGGTGAGGCCAAGCAAGATTGGCAACTACCAAACCACCCCCAATACTTTCTCCAAATCTAAAATTTTGAAAAATACATCACAGAATTATCACGAATGTACATACCATTATAATAAAGTATGCTCTTATAGGTGAAATGTACAAGTGGTTTTCAATTAAATACGCTATTTCAAATAATGTTTTCATCATCCACCTCACAGGGCCATTTAAGAGTTTTTCTGTTAAAAGCATGATTTTAAGGCCTTCATTTGCTTCTGAACGTGCACATTAACTGGCCAAACTTTAAGTGAAAAACCATAGTTATTAAAATTTTACATTGTTCTTTTTCTAACATTTTGTTTGAGTTACTTAAGATCATAGTTCAGCTCTGCCCAGATGTAAATAATTTCATATGAGTTTTTGTTTTCAGATTGTCTCTGATCATGTAATGAATGTTAGATGGTATACCCACTTGTCTCTCATGAGTTCCCCTGTGATTGTCCCAGCAAAAAACAGGACACATGTCAAGTCTGACACAGTTAAGGAAGTGCTATGTATAAGTAGCACTGACCACCATCATCAAACACAAGGTCAATGGGCCCTAGTGCTCTCCTTCAGACTTTAGCTTACATTTTGCATATCCTTTTTTATTTTTCGCACTACACTGTATGTGTTCTGCTGGCAAAATTTAAAAGTCTGAGGTTAAAAATTAAATCCGTTAATAATTGTATATGTGTTGACGGTAGGAAAATACAGCCCCAAGGATGATGTGCAACAGAAGATTGGTTATCACTCCTCAGAGATGCAACCAAAACATTCCAGTTTTGACAGGATTTCAGCAAACGAAACAACTATTAAAAGACGCTCAAAAAAGTTGAACTCTCACTCAAGTCGGTATATTAACTGCTCTAGAGGTAATTAAACTGCTGTTGTACATGTCTTGACAATGAAGCATTTCAGCCAGAGTGCTTTGTGTGGGGTTATCAAAAGGATACACACAATACTGGTAGTGGCAATGGCTGAGATAGTTCCTCTGGGAATGGAGCCTTGAGCATCCGCCAAATCCCCAGAGCGATTTGAACCCGCCATAATTCCTGCACAGACAAAGGGGGTATTTATCATAAAACAATACATTTTTTTTAATTTAATAACTGAAGGGTCCCGGACAGTGACGTAATTCACAAGAAAGACTTTAGAAGCTGGTTTTCAAAACATCATGAACATGATCCAGTCAAGATTCCACAAAACAAAATCAAATACTGAATTACGTCAGAACTGGCTTTAATTGTGGAATGATGTCCCACAATGAATAAATGTCAATGTGAAATTCTATGCGTCTGTACATGAAGTTAAACACAGAAATCATTGTGTATCCATCATACTCCTCTTTAATCGTACAAAATCAACAAACTACACAAAAGTAACATACAAGCTTTACATTTATTCTTTTCAATCTCAACAGAATTTCAATCTGACCTGACAAATCAAATGATGATCAAATGAATTTTCAAACTTGAAACTATAAATGTTTCTCTCCCTCTGCTTACAACGGTATTACATTGTTAAAACTGCTCCAAGCTGGAAGTGGTAAGAAGGGTAATAAACCCCATACCTGTGACAGACGGAAAGAAGATGGCCAACAGTACTGTGAAGCTGGTGGTAATGTCTGCCATGACCTCGCCTCGTGACCTTGACGCTTCCTCTTCGGAACCTGGGATGTTCCCCTGTATGCTGTACTTGTTAAAGATGTTGTCTGAAGAAAACAGTTTCCTATTATTACAGCTGAAGAGAACAGTTTCCTATTATTACAGCCTGCTGCACAATCTTTGATTTACATTCAGACTGGATGACCATTGCTCTTTAAGTCATCCAAGCAGGCATGAGACAGCAACAAGGATGAAAAAGAGGAAACTATACACCACAACCATAATTTTGTCATTCTTAGCATTTCTGAATTAAATTCTGAACATTTTTCTGATGCATTTTTTTTGTATACATATAGAGGAATTCCTCCAAAAAGAGGACAAATCTCATGGCAGTCTAGTTGTCTAACAGAAGACAATTTATTTATTTATTTGATTGTTGTTTTAAGCCATACTCAAGAATATTTCACTTATACGACGGTGGCCAGTATTATTGTGGGTGGAAACCAGGCACAGCTCGGGGGAACACAACCATCCGAAGATTGCTGGCAGACCTTCCCACACACGGCCGGAGAGGAAGCCAGCATGAGCTGGACTTGACCTCACAGCGATCGCATTGGTGAGAGACTCCTGAGTCATTATGCTGCGCTAGCACGCTAACCAACTGAGCCACGGAGGCCCCCCAGCAGACTAAAGTCATCTAAGGTCTTGGGGTCTCACTCTCATAGCAGACTTAAGTCACCTAAGGGTCTCACTCTCATAGCAGACTTAAGTTGTCTGAGGTCCTGGGGTGTCACTCTCATAGCAGCCTTAAGTCACCTAAGGTCCTGGGGTGTCACTCTCCTCTCATTGCAGACTTATGTCGTCTAACATCTTGGGTGTCACTCTCATAGCAGACTTATGTCGTCTAACATCTTGGGGTGTCACTCTCATAGCAGACTTAAGTCGTCTAACGTCTTGGGGTGTCACTCTCATAGCAGACTTAGATTTTCTAAAATCTTGGGGTGTCCCTCTCATAGCAGGCTAAAGTCACCTAAGTCACCTGGGGTGTCACTCCCATAGCAGATTTAAGTCGTCTAACGTCTTGGGGTGTCACTCTCATAGCAGACTTAAGTCAACTAACGTCTTGTGGTGTCACTCTCACAGCAGACTTTAGCCGTCTAAGGTCTTGGGGTCTCACTCTCATGGCCGACTTAAGTCGTCTAAGGGTGTCACTCTCATAGCAGACTTAAGTTGTCTGAGGTCCTGGGGTGTCACTCTCATAGCAGACTAAGTCACCTAAGGTCATAAGGTGTCACGCTCATAGCAGACATAAATCGCCAAGGGTTTTGGGATGTCATTCTCATAGCAGACTTAAGTCGCCCACGTGTAAGGTCTTAGGGTGTCAATCTCATGGCAGAATTAAGTTTCCGATGGTCTTGGAGTGTCACTCTCATGGCTATCAACAAAGTTACATCCTTAAGTTGTGGTGCCCAAAATGTGCACAGATGTTTACTACGTTACACAGACTTACAGCCTCTTTCCTCGTAACTTCTTTAAATATATACATATATAAATTATATTTTACCACATAGTAACAACAGATTTTCTTCCCATACACTACAGCTGGATATTATTTATTTCAGGCAAACATCCTGTCAGGGTGTAATACTGTGAGAAAGACGCAAATTTTCCCTCTCCACAGAAATGTATATGAGATGTTACATGTATCCTTACCCTTGACTACAGACTATTGGCAAAAGAGACCCGCTACAAATTTCCTCTGCCCATTATTGGCAAAAGAGGCCCGCTACAAATTTCCTCTGCCCACTATTGGCAAAATAGCCTTGCTACAAATTTCCACTGCCCACTATTGGCAAAAGAGCCCTGCTACAAATTTCCTCTGCCCACTATTGGCAAAATAGCCCTGCTACAAATTTCCACTGCCCACTATTGGCAAAAGAGCCCCGCTACAAATTTCCCCTGCCCACTATTGGCCAAAGAGCCCCGCTACAAATTTCACCTGCCCACTATTGGCAAAAGAGCCCCGCAACAAATTTCCTCTGCCCACTATTGGCAAAATAGCCCTGCTACAAATTTCCACTGCCCACTATTGGCAAAAGAGCCCTGCTACAAATTTCCACTGCCCACTATTGGCCAAAGAGCCCCGCTACAAATTTCCCCTGCCCACTATTGGCAAAAGAGCCCTGCAACAAATTTCCCCTGCTCACTATTGGCAAAAGAGCCCCGCTACAAATTTCCTCTGCCCACTATTGGCAAAATAGCCCTGCTACAAATTTCCCCTGCCCACTATTGGCAAAAGACCCCCGCTACAAATTTCCATTGCCCACTATTGGCAAAAGAGCCCCGCAACAAATTTCCACTGCCCACTATTGGCAAAATAGCCCTGCTACAAATTTCCACTGCCCACTATTGGCAAAAGAGCCCTGCAACAAATTTCCACTGCCCACTATTGGCAAAAGAGCCCTGCTACAAATTTCCACTGCCCACTATTGGCAAGTGAGCCCTGTTACACACTTCTACTACCGACCTACTGGCAAGAGACCCTTGTTACACATTTCTACTGCCTACTACTTGCGACCGAGCCCTGTTACACATTTCAACTGTCGACTACTGGCAACTGAGCCCCGTTACACACTTCTACTACTGACTACTGACAAGAGAGCCGTGTTACACATTTCTACTACAGACTACTGGCGACTATGCCCCATTACTCATTTCTACTGCCGACTGAGCCCTGTTACACATTTCTATTGTCGACTACTGGCGAGTGAGCCCCATTACCCCCATTACTCATTTCTACTGCCGAGTACTGGCAACTGAGCCCCGTTACACATTTCTACTTCCGGCTACTACTAACTGAACCCCATTACACATTTCTACTTCTGGCTACTGTCAAGTGAGCTCCGTTACGCATTTCTACTTCTGGCTACTGGCAACTGAGCCCTGTTACCCATTTCTACTGCCGACTACTACCAACTGAGCCCCGTTACACATTTCTACTTCTGGCTACTGGCAACTGAGCACTGTTACACATTTCTACTTCCGGCTACTACTAACTGAACCCCATAACACATTTCTACTTCTGGCTACTGTCAAGTGAGCTCCGTTACGCATTACTACTTCTGGCTACTTGCAACTGAGCCCCGTTACACATTTCTACTTCTGGCTACTGGCGACTATGCCCCATTACTCATTTCTACTGCCGACTGAGCCCTGTTACACATTTCTATTGTCGACTACTAGCGAGTGAGCCCCATTACCCCCATTACTCATTTCTACTGCTGATTATTGGCAACTGAGCCCCGTTACACATTTCTACTTCAGGCTACTACTAACTGAACCCCATTACACATTTCTACTTCTGGCTACTGTCAAGTGAGCTCCGTTACGCATTTCTACTTCTGGCTACTGGCATCTGAGCCCTGTTACCCATTTCTACTGCCGACTACTACCAACTGAGCCCCGTTACACATTTCTACTTCTGGCTACTGGCAACTGACGCCTGTTACACATTTCTACTGCCGACTACTACCAACCGAGCCCCGTTACACATTTCTACTTCCGGCTAGTGGCAACTGAGCCCCGTTACACATTTCAGCAACTTTAATTGCATTACTAAAATGGCAAAAATTAATACAATAACTGTGGCCATCATCACTTAGAAATGAGTTGGATTTATTTATTTATTTGATTAGTGTTTTTCGCCCTACTCAAGAATACGAGACAAGGTTTGAAGTACTGCCATATGTGGCCCAAGAGTTTTTTATTCAATCCTAAATGAAAGATTTTGGCTTGATTCCGGCAAAGTGTAAACCATATGGGAGACACACATGTACATGGAATGTCACAAAAAGAGCACTATAAAGTAGACAAGAATACACACATGTATGTCTCTAAACAGCATTATTTATCTCCATCTTAATCCAAATTCATAGTCTGGCTGGACAAATGCCAGTGTAGCCAGAGCTGCCTGCAGATACAGAGTGGCACCTCTGCCTGCTGAACGCCTAAGCCTGACGCACTATGTAGGCTTCAGACTACCGCATGAATTCAGCTTGACATGCAACACCATATGTCTGAGCCATACTGATGACTTGTCTCTCTACCAGACAACAATAATACCGTAAAGCACAGGTACAGTCAGGGCTAGACTTCAGGGCTGATAACACCTGATCATACTTTACCGTTCACAATGCCGCTGGCAAGACCAGGGATGCCCGGAGCATTGACCACATCGTTTTCCTCATAGAATTTGCAGAGAGCTTCGTCAGTCTCATTGACACAGTAAGCCATATAGATCGGTCCATTGTCAGTTTTATTACACATGAAGACTCCGTTGTCAGTAACAAACTCCCTGGTCAACAAACGGTCACCTAGCATACAAATTCTGAAATACAACAGGCAAGACAAGACCTGGTCAGATGTGGTAACTGATCACTTGATGATTAAGCATCTAACAGATATACCATTTGATTCATTTTATTGATTGATCAATCATTTTATTGATACATCAGATGGTTTATAAATTGATTAATCATCTGAGCGACTGACCGGTTGATTATCACTGAGTGACTCATCATATAATTGATCGACACGGAGAAATAAACGTCCTAAAGCAATATAATCCTTGTTTTTTTGTAAATAACTTGTGGCTATCAATCAACAATTCCTCAATGTTTCCAAATTAAATTTGGCAATGGTAAAATACCTAAATTGAAGCTCAAGAGACTGATAGTTTGCTGAGGACAGATTTCAGATATGACAAGGGAGATATGATTGAACAGTCTCGAGCTATCAGTTGCTCGCTTTTCATAATGTGATGAAGATAATTAACCAATCAGAAACTTGGACACATGAACGCTTTAGGCTCGTATTTATAAACTCCCAACACAGCGCGCAAATGATCTCTGCCACAGATTATTCACTGCTGCACATGCTTTATGTTGGCGTACCTCAATAAATTAGTGGTTTTGGAACGCTATACATATATCAACACATACAACATCTGCATAACTGCAGCTTGCTTCGTTCGTTCGTTTTTTCATTCTTCTTTGTAAGTTAGTTTTACAATAGCTGGATTATGGCTTGATTCTCTGGATTCCCGTAAAAACTGGCAACGGGAATCCACATGGATTCCTGCACATATGCGCAAATTTCTAACCCTGTTTACTTCCAAATTCCCATGATATTATTCCTATACCTGTTTGCATTAAATCCTCTCTCATCACCAGTACATACACAGGAGTTGGGAACAACGTCTACATGTTCCTCGCATGATTTAGAGGCAGCAACAGAAAAAGTCTTTGCTTTTTTTGCTTTTTGCTTTTTAAAGTTTTTTCCATCCTCACTCAGAGTGGTAAAATAACAGCACTACACGCAGAATTTAACCATCAAATTTCAATACACAGACATTATAAATTCCTTAAGTTCTATGGAGCGCAACTTTTCACAAACATGTATGTTGATGATTTTGTGACTCTAGACATAACAAATTGACCATCTGGATGCTGTTTTATTTCAGTGACATTTACAAACCCAGGACAAGAGTTGATGATCCTACCTGACACTTTCATCGGGGTTGGCAGCAAAAATCCCAATATAAATAGATACAATTGAGAGAAGCACGCAAAACAGGGAGATGGGCGCAAACTTGCTGACAAAGCTGACGCCCACAAACACACAGATGATCAGAACGATCAGAAGGCAGGTTCCGTACACGCGGAAATTGTTGAAGGCATTGGCTACAATGGTTATGTCTCCAAATATAGATATGGATGGTGCTATGTAAGTCTGAAACACAAAACACGCACAGACGATGAAAATCTTCATTTCACATTTGATTACTGTTTTGTGCCATGCTCAAGAGTACAGATATATATTTCACAATAACATAAGGGATAAGTTTTAGGTTTACAGGTGGAGGAAATTTCACACAGCCCAGAGAAGCCACCTCAGGAGACAAAATTCCAGATTCAAAGCTGCAGCTATAAGTCAGAACTGGACACTCAAAGGCTAGGCTAGTGCAGGGAAAACCCATTAGACGCAATGGCCATCACAATAATCAAACCTAGAGATTCATGTGTATGCATTTAAGTCTCCTCAACATACCATGTGTTAAAACTTCAGCCGACAGTCCACAGGGAAATAACATATGATGAGGCTAATGTTAAATAAATAAGTTCTCCTCAGCAAAGCAAGTTTTAGTTCCTGACAATAAACTGTCCTCAAAATCACTCGTTAATTTAAATGTCAGTAGAGATGAAAATCAGAAGGGAGCATTTATACCCACAAAATGACACGAATGAAGAAACCCAGAGCACATATTCTGCACAGCCAACATGTATATCAATTACATCTGTGTTTGTTGTTTATCAATGCTTGTTGATGTTTATACACAAACTTTCAGAGGATAACCTTGTTTTAAAACATCAGAACTCACCACTAAAATTTCCACAGCACCAATAATATACATGGAAGATGCAACTGATGTGCCAAGGTAAAATAAAACCCCTACAGCTCCCCCGAACTCTGGCCCCAATGCCCTGGAGATCATGAAATAGGCTCCTCCTCCAGGAACCACCCCATTCGTCGCAATGGCACTCATTGAAATGGCTGTTAACATGGTCTGTAAACAAAAACAGGAATTATCAGCAGCTAATGGCTTAATAGTAACCATGGCACTCACTGACATGGCAGTTAACATGGTCTCTAAACAAAAACAGGAACTATCATCAGCTAATGGCTTAATAGTAACAATGGCACTCAATGATAAGGCTGTTAAATATGGTCTGTAAACAAAAACAGGAACTATCATCAGCTAACAGCTTAATAGTAACAATGGCACTCATTGATATGGCTGTTAACATGGTCTGTAAACGAAAACAGGAACTATCATCAGCTAACGGCTTAACAGTAACAATGGCAATCAATGATAGGGCTGTTAACATGGTCAGAAACAAAAACAGGAACTATCAACAGCTAACAGCTTAATATTAACAATGGCACTCAATGATATGGCTGTTAACATGGTCATAAACAAAAACAGGAACTATCATCAGCTAATGGCTTAACAGTAACAACGGCACTCATTGATATGGCAGTTAACATGATCTGTAAACAAAAACAGGAACTATCATCAGCTAACGGCTTACCAGTAACAATGGCACTCAATGATAGGGCTGTTAACATGGTCGGAAACAAAAACAGGAACTATCAACAGCTAACGGCTTAACAGTAACAATGGCACTCAATGATATGGCAGTTAACATGGTCTCTAAACAAAAACAGGAACTATCATCAGCTAACAGCTTAACAGTAACAATGACACTCAATGATATGGCTGTTAACATGGTCGGAAACAAAAACAGGAACTATCATCAGCTAACGGCTTAATAGTAACAATGGCACTCATTGACATGGCAGTTAACATGGTCTCTAAACAAAAACAGGAACTACCATCAGCTAACAGCTTAATAGTAACAATGGCACTCAATGATATGGCTGTTAACATGGTCGGAAACAAAAACAGAAACTATCATCAGCTAATGGCTTAAAAGTAACAATGGCACTCACTGATAGGGCAGTTAACATGGTCGGAAACAAAATCAGGAACTATGATCAGCTAACGGCTTAATAATGGCACTCACTGATAGGGGAGTTAACAGAAACTGTCAGTGAATGGCTTGGTAGTAAAGGCACTACATCATCTAGAAGTCCTACACCATCAACCAGTTTGGTCACCAGATGACCTAAAAGTCCTACACCATCAACCAGTTTGGTCACCATATCATCTCAAAGTCCTACACCATTAGCCAGTCAGGTCATCACATCATCTAAAACTCATACAGCATTAGCCAGTCAGGTCATCATATCATCTCAAAGTCCTACACCATCAACCAGTCAGGTCACCAGATGACCTAAAAGTCCTACACCATCAACCAGTTCGGTCACCATATCATCTCAAAGTCCTACACCATTAGCCAGTCAGGTAACCATGGCGTCAAAGTCCTATATCATTAACCAGTCAGGTCACCAAATAATCTAAAATCATACAATTAGTACTATAGCACACTTCATATGTTATTACTATAAACCCTATGCAAATCCAGCAAATTCCTGGTCCATAAGTGAGAGTCTATGAGGAAGTAGCTGAATAAAACATGGCTAATAAACAGTCTTGCCTTGTAAAAGTCATTAAAGTGTTATAAATGAAGTTGTAACAATGTTGCCAATCACACTAAACTCGGTAAAAGTCCATGTTGATTTGATCTAGACATGGACGTTATTTTATCCACAAAAATAAAAAAAACACCAAAATACACCCATTAATACCACAACATAAACATTTAGATATTTATTTATTTATCTGATTGGTGTTTAATTGCTATACTCATGAATTTCCACGTTCAGATTTTCCAAACATCCCATTAAAATACATGTAGCACATCATGTGATCTTCATGAACATGCTCAGTCATAAAAAGACATTGTTAAATCAAACACAGAATGGAGATCTAAAATCTTGGCAATCACACCGACATCTGTAAAAATCGATGCTGAAGAATTCTAGCCTGTAATGTGCTCTTCTCGCTGCGCACCACTTCCGCTAACGCCCCACAGTAATCACTTCCGCTAATGGCCCACAGTACACACTTCCGCTAATGCCCCACACCCACAGTACACACTTCCACTAATGCCCCACAGTACACACTTCTGCTAATGCCCCACAGTAATCACTTCCGCTAATGCCCCACAGTACACACTTCCACTAATGCCCCACAGTACACACTTCCACCAATGCCCCACAGTAATCACTGTCGGTCATTTTTATATTCACAGCTAAAAACTACTGTAGTTCACCTAAGGTTAACATTTTCCAAGAGAAATGTTTTGCTTCATTCTCAGTGATTCATTCAGAGTCATTTAGGTGTTTTTATGAAGTTTATTTACTCAGAAAAACTTATGTTATGGCGTCAAAAGTATCAAAAATATTAAATTTGTGCTACCTGTTGTGCAACTGTGTCGCACTAGCCGAAAGTCATAGTTAGCTGGTCAATGTACAACAGTAACTCTGCATCCCAGCAGACAAGGGCTAAAGGAATGAGAGTGAATTGCCAGAAACCATGGTTAAAGGTGTGTTAGTGCAATGAAACAGTGTGCACATGAATGTTTCCAAGAAATGTTACTGGTAAAAACCAGACTAAATTATCAATTTAACATACCTTCAAAAACTTTAACACTAAAAGCAATGGTGAGCAAAGTGTGCTCAAATTGACAATCTATACACAGTTGCTGTCATCGTCATGGATGCTGGGACAGTTCCATTTCGCTAATAAAATAGGGGTGGGTGTGGGGGGGGGGGGGGGTTGTGTTGTCAGAATTTGACAGCTCATATTTTCCGCAGACAAAGGCAAAATGAATTTACATATAACTGGTCAGGCAGTTAAGTTTAAAGGAGAATTATTTATTATTACCACCATCATGTGGCCAAAACGCACTTATACCGTGTATGAGATATAAGGAGGTGGCATCAAACAACAACCATCTTGGTACTACATCTAAACAACATGGGCAATGATGCCTTTTTTCAACGTTCTCTCCAAAAGCCGAGGAATGCTGGTATTACAAGCAAGCGATGACAGTGAACAGCTTGTGCTCGATGATGGCAGGCATCCCGTGATGCAGTACTCGGTCAGCCGTACACAAACCACTGTCTTCGCACCCCTGCAGCCACAGTTCTGAGGCATACTGGTGGCCTCTGTGGCTAGTGTCAGCGCGTCTGGCTCCATAGATACCGTCAGAGGCAGACAAGTTGCCTGAGGTCTGCGGAATTCGGCTCCACAGGGTCATCAAATACTCGCCAATGCTACCATCTCAGGCAGCACCTTCCATTCAATCTTCAAATGAATCTGCAAGTTTCTCCACGAAATGAATCGTTCACTTATGATATCTTTTCATTAGTTTGACTTAAAATCATAATTCCTCTGTCGACAATGATATGTTCAAATTTAAAGCTCAAACTGACATGGAGAGATGCTGGCGGGAAATGTGCATTTATTGATCAATAACTGTCATGTGCCTCGCTCTGATTGGATGATTTATTTCCCACCCGTTCCTTTGGCATAGGCTTGCCCAAATTCATAACAACACAACCTAGACCGTTACATATTAACAAAAGGAGACAGCAGTTATTTTGGGTGTTATTTTCCCCCCTAATGGCTCCATTATTTCAGAATAGTATATTAGAATAGAAATAAAATGTCGGTTGCCATGCATAACTTAAACGAGAAGAAAACTTAAATATCAAACAAATACCACTGAAAAGAGTACGCCTTTTCTCGCAGGTGCATGCCATAAAAAAATTCTAATATGTACCTCAAACTGATAAGTTATAAATAAAGTCAGCGCCAACATCTGCTGTGGGCTACTCCATTTTGCCTAAGAACTAGTCCTGAAGTCTTCTGTGTTCTTCGGAGAATTGCAGTCGGAAACTGCCGAAGTGCAGTTCGTACATTTCCGGTAGAACTCTTCTCCCCAGAAGGTAGCGAACAGTACAGTTTGTTTTCCGCTTGATGATCGAGACACTGGAATGTTGGACGTAGGTTCCAAGTTTACACGAACAAGCTGGCAGTTTTAATCACTCTCATTGGCTGAGAGGCAACACACCCCCAGCATGAATTACAGGGAGTTAAAGATGGAGGACGTGATGGACTCAGCGAATAATGTCAGCTTTGCCGTTTTCAGGTTTTACGTGTATGGCGAGGAAAAATCGCAAAAGTATGCAGCAGGCACCACCAGATAGAAAAAAAATGTGCTCTTTTCATCCTATAGTGTCATAATTTTAAGTTTTCTTCTCCTTTCAGATTTATACACGTTGTTGTTCAGTAAGTACTATTAATGTACAGCTGCAGCACAGATTCTGTAGATGTATGGGAATAATACATACAGTCACTGGTCTTTATACAGTCATCACAGTGACAAGTCACGCTGCTTGACTGATATCAGGTGTTGTATTCACTTTAGTCCAACAGCAGCTTTAACCCAAGATCATGTATCTGTACTAATTCCAGCCTATGATAACAAGTCGAGTCTATTTCGTGTTAATCCATCTCATTTCTATAAAGGTTTCAGGGTAAGCGCATACTGGAGCGGTGTGACATGACATGCCTTTTCAGCTGGGTTAGGAACAGTATGGGAGAAAGCAGGAAGTATAGAACATCACTAATGCTGACGCCAATTGTTTTTTTAGTTTGTACGGAGACAATGGAATCTCCCTTTGCCTCAAGGACATCCATCAATAAGATATGTGTGTATTTATAGCCAGGTAATCTTAAAGCTCTAAACAGCCTACATTTGCTGCACATGCTATGTGTGTAATATGTCATAATGTAACTACAACAACCAGCATTGCTAAATCTGATGGATATGTTACCTGTCAAATGTTCTACATGCACTTAGCTTGAGGGTTTGTATAGATCTACCAGAACTACACAATGCAGGTATACAACCAGTCTTGCCATCCTATTTTTTGTATACACAATAGATTTTTCAGGTTAATAATTCTGTTCTATGAGCTTTTGCGAAGAACGTACAACATGATCATCAACGACAAAAAAGAGTAGCAAGTGGTATATTGTTATCATCAAGGGCAAAAAGTGGGTAGCATGTGGTATATTATCGTCAAGGACAAAAAGTGGGTAGCATGTGGTATATTGTTATCATCAAGGACAAAAAGTGGGTAGCAACTGGTATATTGTTATCATCAAGGACAAAAGTGGGTAGCATGTGGTATATTATTATCATAAAGGACAAAAAGTGAGTAGCAACTGGTATATTGTTATCATAAAGGACAAAAAGTGGGTAGCAACTGGTATATTGTTATCATAAAGGACAAAAAGTGGGTAGCAACTGGTATATTGTTATCATCTGGTATATTGTTATCATAAAGGACAAAAAGTGGGTAGCAACTGGTATATTGTTATCATCAAGGACAAAAGTGAGTAGCAACTGGTATATTGTTGTCATCAAGGACAAAAGTGGGTAGCATGTGGTATATTATTATCATCAAGGGCGAAAAGTGGGTAGCATGTGGTATATTATCATCAAGGACAAAAAGTGGGTAGCAACTGGTATATTGTTATCATCAAGGACAAAAAGTGGGTAGCAACTGGTATATTGTTATCATAAAGGACAAAAAGTGGGTAGCAACTGGTATACTGTTATCATCAAGGACAAAAAGTGGGTAGCATGTGGTATATTATTATCATAAAGGACAAAAAGTGGGTAGCAACTGGTATATTGTTATCATAAAGGACAAAAAGTGGGTAGCAACTGGTATATTGTTATCATCTGGTATATTGTTATCATAAAGGACAAAAAGTGGGTAGCAACTGGTATATTGTTATCATCAAGGACAAAAGTGAGTAGCAACTGGTATATTGTTATCATCAAGGACAAAAGTGGGTAGCATGTGGTATATTATTATCATCAAGGGCAAAAAGTGAGTAGCAACTGGTATATTGTTATCATCAAGGGCAAAAAGTGAGTAGCAACTGGTATATTGTTATCATAAAGGACAAAAAGTGGGTAGCAACTGGTATATTGTTATCATAAAGGACAACAAGTGGGTAGCATGTGGTATATTGTTATCATCAAGGACAAAAAGTGGGTAGCAACTGGTATATTGTTATCATCAGGGACAAAAGTGGGTAGCATGTGGTATATTGTTATCATCAAGGGCAAAAAGTGAGTAGCAACTGGTATATTGTTATCATCAAGGGCAAAAAGTGAGTAGCAACTGGTATATTGTTATCATCAAGGACAAAAGTGAGTAGCAACTAGTATATTGTTATCATCAAGGACAAAAAGTGGGTAGCATGTGGTATATTGTTATCATCAAGGGCAAAAAGTGGGTAGCAACTGGTATATTGTTATCATCAAGGACAAAAGTGGGTAGCATGTGGTATATTATTATCATAAAGGACAAAAAGTGAGTAGCAACTGGTATATTGTTACCACATTTATATTACACATTATTACATCTCAAACCCAGAATTAAACTTCAAAAACTAAATGAAGGTGTCACAGTCAGGACTTTCACTACTTCCACTACTGGCTACATGGCTACTACACAGCTGTATCACTCTCTGGTACATATAATCACATCAGTCCTCTAATTCTGCCATCTGAATACTCATTTTGCTCTGTTTTGCCCTGTATGTACTGGCACACATTTAGGGGTGTTGCATGCAGCATAATTATAAGGTTCAATGAACTTAAACATTCTCAAAACACGTCTCAGGAATATGCTACTGGCATTTTGAATTCCTTATTTATTTTACTGCTGTTATGCCATACATCAGAATTTTTTATTCATTCAGTTAATTTTACATTTCTTTGATAGGCTTCTGCCTAGCTGCAGCATTTCATGGGCCTCAGCCAAACAGAAGTATTGGAATGGCCAGTTTTATGTGTGGGAGAAAACCAGTTGGCGGAGTGTAAACCACCAACCTTTGGCAAGTTACTGAACTTTCCCACACCACAAATGTGAAAGTTTTCAATGAACAAAAGGCCGCGTAAATGCCCGCACATCACCCTCAACCACTTATTATCACCCTCAACCACTTATTATCACCTCCACCACTTATTATCACCCTGATTCGCTTACTATCACCCTCCACCACTTAAAATCACCAAGCAGCACAAGCAGTCCTTGAATCTGTACTGTGTCTATACTTCTTCTCATACAGCAGATGAGCACAATAAAGAAGGCCTAAATACTGTACTATATTGTCTATACTTAATGTCAAATGGCAGATAAGCATAATAAAGGAGCACAATAAAGAAGGCCTAAATACTGTACTATATTGTCTATACTTAATGTCAAATGGCAGATAAGCATAATAAAGGAGCACAATAAAGAAGGCCTAAATACTGTACTATATTGTCTGTACTTAATGTCAAATGGCAGATAAGCATAATAAAGGAGCACAATAAAGAAGGCCTAAATACTGTACTATATTGTCTATACTTAATGTCAAATGGCAGATAAGCATAATAAAGGAGCACAATAAAGAAGGCCTAAATACTGTACTATATTGTCTATACTTACTGTCAACTGGCAGATAAGCATAATAAAGGAGCACAATAAAGAAGGCCTAAATACTGTACTATATTGCCCATACTTACTGTCACAAAGCAGATGAGCACAATACTGACTACTTATCTGATTAGTGTTTTACGCCGTACTCAAGAATACTCCACTTATACGATGGCGGCCAGCATTATCGTAGGAGGAAAGTGGGCAGAGCCCGCAGGAAACCCACAGCCATAAACAGGTTGCTTGCACACCTTCCCATGTACGGCTGGAGAGGAAGCCAGCATGAGCTCGACTTGAACTCACAGCAATCGCTTTGGTGGGAGGTTTCTGGGTTATTGTGTCATGCTGGCGTGCTAACCCCTTCCGCCACTGAGGCCCCCACAATAAAGAAGCCCTCAATATTGTACTGTATTATCTATACTTACTGTCATACAGCAGATGAGCACAGCCCAGAAGCCCTCAATACCGTACTGCACTGTCTATACTTACTGTCATACAGTGGATGAACACAGCATAGAAGCCCTGAACAATGTACTATAATTACTATACTTACACAGTAGATGAGCACAGCACAGAAGTCCTCTACACTGTACAACAATGTCTATACTTACTGTCATACAGTGGATGAACACAGCATAGAAACCCTGAACAATGTACTATAATTACTATACTTACCCAGCAGATGAGCACAGCACAGAAGTCCTCTACACTGAACTACATTGCCTATACTTAATGTCATACAGCAGCTGAGCACAGGGCAGAAGCCCTCAACACTGTACCATATTGTCTATACTTACACAGCAGGAGAATGCAACACAGAAGACATCAACACTGTACTATATTGTCTATACTTACACAGCAGATGAACACAACACAGAAGCCCTCAACACTGTACTGTATTGTCTATACTTACACAGCAGATGAACACAACACAGAAGCCCTCAACACTGTATTATATTGTCCATACTTACACAGCAGATGAACACAACACAGAAGCCCTCAACACTGTACTGTATTGTCTATACTTACACAGTATGAGAACACAACACAGAAGCCCTCAACACTGTACTATATTGTCCATACTTACACAGCAGATGAACACAACACAGAAGCCCTCAACACTGTACTATATTGTCTATACTTACACAGCAGGAGAACACAACACAGAAGACATCAACACTGTACTATATTGTCTATACTTACACAGCAGGAGAACACAAAACAGAAGCCCTCAACACTGTACTGTATTGTCTATACTTACACAGCAGATGAACACAACACAGAAGCCCTCAAAACTGTACTGTATTGTCTATACTTACACAGTATGAGAACACAACACAGAAGCCCTCAACACTGTACTATATTGTCCATACTTACACAGCAGATGAACACAACACAGAAGCCCTCAACACTGTACTATATTGTCTATACTTACACAGCAGATGAACACAACACAGAAGACATCAACACTGTACTATATTGTCCATACTTACACAGCAGATGAACACAACACAGAAGCCCTCAACACTGTACTATATTGTCTATACTTACACAGTATGAGAACACAACACAGAAGCCCTCAAAACTGTACTGTATTGTCTATACTTACACAGTATGAGAACACAACACAGAAGCCCTCAACACTGTACTATATTGTCTATACTTACACAGTATGAGAACACAACACAGAAGCCCTCAAAACTGTACTGTATTGTCTATACTTACCCAGTATGAGAACACAACACAGAAGACATCAACACTGTACTATATTGTCCATACGTACACAGCAGATGAACACAACACAGAAGCCCTCAACACTGTACTATATTGTCTATACTTACACAGCAGGAGAACACAACACAGAAGCCCTCAACACTGTACCATATTGTCTATACTTACACAGCAGGAGAATGCAACACAGAAGACATCAACACTGTACTATATTGTCTATACTTACACAGCAGATGAACACAACACAGAAGCCCTCAACACTGTACTGTATTGTCTATACTTACACAGCAGATGAACACAACACAGAAGCCCTCAACACTGTATTATATTGTCCATACTTACACAGCAGATGAACACAACACAGAAGCCCTCAACACTGTACTGTATTGTCTATACTTACACAGTATGAGAACACAACACAGATGCCCTCAACACTGTACTATATTGTCCATACTTACACAGCAGATGAACACAACACAGAAGCCCTCAACACTGTACTATATTGTCTATACTTACACAGCAGATGAACGCAACACAGAAGACATCAACACTGTACTATATTGTCCATACTTACACAGTATGAGAACACAACACAGAAGCCCTCAACACTGTACTATATTGTCTATACTTACACAGTATGAGAACACAACACAGAAGCCCTCAAAACTGTACTGTATTGTCTATACTTACACAGTATGAGAACACTACACAGAAGCCCTCAACACTGTACTATATTGTCTATACTTACACAGTATGAGAACACAACACAGAAGCCCTCAAAACTGTACTGTATTGTCTATACTTACCCAGTATGAGAACACAACACAGACGACATCAACACTGTACTATATTGTCCATACTTACACAGCAGATGAACACAACACAGAAGCCCTCAACACTGTACTATATTGTCTATACTTACACAGCAGGAGAACACAACACAGAAGCCCTCAACACTGTACTATATTGTCTATACTTACACAGCAGGAGAACACAAAACAGAAGCCCTCAACACTGTACTGTATTGTCTATACTTACACAGCAGATGAACACAACACAGAAGCCCTCAACACTGTACTATATTGTCTATACTTACACAGCAGATGAACACAACACAGAAGCCCTCAACACTGTACTATATTGTCTATACGTACACAGCAGATGAACACAACACAGAAGCCCTCAACACTGTACTATATTGTCTATACTTACACAGCAGGAGAACACAACACAGAAGACATCAACACTGTACTATATTGTCCATACGTACACAGCAGATGAACACAACACAGAAGCCCTCAACACTGTACTATATTGTCTATACTTACACAGCAGGAGAACACAACACAGAAGCCCTCAACACTGTACTGCATTGTCTATACTTACACAGTATGAGAACACAACACAGAAGACATCAACACTGTACTATATTGTCTATACTTACACAGCAGGAGAACACAACACAGAAGCCCTCAACACTGTACTGTATTGTCTATACTTACACAGCAGGAGAACACAACACAGAAGCCCTCAACACTGTACTGTATTGTCTATACTTACACAGCAGGAGAACACAACACAGAAGCCCTCAACACTGTACTGTATTGTCTATACTTACACAGTATGAGAACACAACACAGAAGACATCAACACTGTACTATATTGTCTATACTTACACAGCAGGAGAACGCAACACAGAAGACATCAACACTGTACTATATTGTCCATACGTACACAGCAGATGAACACAACACAGAAGCCCTCAACACTGTACTGTATTATCTATACTTACACAGCAGGAGAACACAACACAGAAGCCCTCAACACTGTACTATATTGTCTATACTTACACAGCAGGAGAACACAACACAGAAGCCCTCAACACTGTACTATATTGTCTATACTTACACAGCAGGAGAACACAACACAGAAGCCCTCAACACTGTACTATATTGTCTATACTTACACAGCAGGAGAACACAACACAGAAGCCCTCAACACTGTACTGTATTGTTTATACTTACTGTCATACAGCAGATGAGCACGATAAAGAAGCTCTCAACAAGACCAGCATTTCCAACTAGCCAGGTAAGACGTATAAACAGGATCACCCCAAAGATGTTCTGAATACATGGTAGGTACACTCCCATCAGCAGGCCCAGTTTGGCACTCTGAAACAGATTTGCATATATATCTATGTAATGTACAGATTTGACATACAAAATTGTAGATCAGGCATATCATTTTTATGATACCACAATACAGAAACAATTTCTAATCAACATGAAACCAAAGTTTCGATGCGCTGTTACTTTTTGCTGAATTTTCAAAAATCGTTTATTACCAAAATTTGTGCAATAAACCTTATACACCCAGGAATACTGAACTGTTAAGATGGCTGTTTCGTTAAAAGCAGGCAGTATACCTAATAAACTGAAACACAGCTGAGTCGTTCTAGTGCTAACTATATGTAAGGAAGTTAAGTTAGTGAGGAGTGTAGATCAGGAATTGATTGTTAATCTCAATGGACTTTAATGCTGTACTCATGCAGGAGTGTTTAGGTGAGGATGAGGATGTTGAGGATGCTAATGTGTGTCAGTCCACATGAGAGATGATAGATGAAGGATAGTTCACAGCCATCAATATAAACTTAATTTTATACCTACTGAACCTGTCTACGTTCTACAAAATGATAACTCAGACCTGCAAGGAATTTGATGCTAATGAAACATTTGGTAATTGATACCTGGATGAGGTCAAACTAATCATGAAATTTCAACTTTGAAAACACATGGATATCTTTCCATTCATGTCCACACTCTTCTTAGAAACTGACATTTACCCCACATGCAATGTATCACTCTCCTGATGATGGCAAAATAAAAGGCTTTTAATGCAGCTTTTGTTTTTCAGAGTTACACTACTCAAGTATTATGTAAAACTTATTAACCATGTAGTGCTAAAAACTAAATGTAATACTGGAACTCCTCATTTCACATATACACTGTAGCTGCTCCTACTAGACCAGAGATGATTGAGATCTGTTCCACACTAAGGAGAACAACAAGTTTATTACATATGGCAACTGATTTGTTTTTTCTGTTTACCACTCGAAGCCTGTTGATTTTTTTTTTTTTGATTGGTGTTTTATGCTGTACTCAAAAATATTTCACTTATACAATGGCAGCCAGCATTATGGTGGGTGAAAACCGGGCACAGCCTGGGGGAAACCCACGACCATCCGCAGGTAGCTGGCAGACCTTCCCACTTACGCCCGGAGAGGAAGCCAGCATGAGCTGGACTTGAACTCACAGCGACCGCATTGGTGAGAGGCTCCTGGGTCATTACACTGCCCTAGCGCGCTAACCGACTGAGCCACGGAGGCCCCTCGAAGACTGTTGAGAATTCCATGATAATTACACTGTGACATAATATTATAAACATCAGTAACTGGAATACAAATAAAACATGATCTTTCTTTGGGAATACAAGCAGACAATATACAAGGAAAATGTAAAGGACATTTAAGCTAAAAAAAACAGTACATTATACAGTGGGTGTATATCATGTGTATTATAACAGCACTGTGTAGGGACGATATTTATTACTAATTAGCATCCACAAATATGAATTTGTTCACAAAAACCAATATGCAATTCCTTCTCTTTCCCTTCATTACACTAATTACCATGCTAATGAGATTACTAAACATTCCATAAAAACAAATTCTGACTTTCTTTTTTATTTTTCAACTTCTCTTTTTTTTTCAAGGCTGCATGCAAATCTTGGGTTTAAAATCTGAAGGCCAAAATCAGTTGCTTGGAAACTGCATTAATGTAAATCGCAAAAGAAATCTCTGGGCTTTACACTGACAGTCACACCCCAGCAAATTCAAGGTCATTTATATCGGTTCTAAAACGGAACAAAGCACATCTGGTGCAAGATGAATGAAGGACGTCAGTGTGTTAACCCATTTGGATCTGCAAAAACATTCATCAGCATTTCTTGAATAGAAATAATCCTGGTAAATAGGTTTTTACTTGTAAGTTCATAGTTGTAGTGACTTTATGGTGATGGCATAATTCAGCATACAAATTTCCCTGCCAGGGACATGTTTGGACTTCAAGCTCCCCTAATTCTCTCATTAGCTGCACAAGACCTTTCTGAATTTCCAGTGGTATCAAATTCAACCCAAAATATTACACCGTATAGAATTAGTGCAGCTCTGAGCACACAAGGGGACCTACATGTAGCAATGACCATTCCTGTACATGCACTAATTACCTCAGAACAGGAACATTTATCACAAGGAATCTGACAGTACTTGACAGACATGTACATAGATTTGTTGACTGTGAGTGATTAACAGGCTCAGTATTGATTTGAATACACATGTGAAACCTACACCAGGGAATCAATTATTTAGAGTTACATAACCCCATATATACATGTACCCATACCTACACATGTACATACTTGTTGATCAAGGACTTCAATAGACAAGCTGCTAATTTAATACCTAAATTGTATTATAAACCCAATTCAGATAGGCTTGCAAGGCAATTCACCAGCAGGCTAGGAACAGTTACATGAACAGAACTATAAGCTGTGTCATTGCTACGATTTCTACTGATCCATGTCCTTGTGTGAAGAAGCACTTAAATCACCACTGCTATATTAAAGCTTGCCTCAGTCTGTATTGGTTATTTATCCACAACACACTCACACTGTAAGGTCAATTAAAGGGACATATTGTAAGGTCAATTAAAGGAACATATTGTAAGGTCAATTAAAGGGACCTCTTGTTAGGTCAATTAAAGGGACCTCTTGTAAGGTCAATTAAAGGGACATACTGTAATGTCAATTAAAGGGACATATTGTAAGGTCAATTAAAGGGACCTCTTGTAAGGTCAATTAAAGGGACATATTGTAAGGACAACTAAAGGGACATGTTGTAAGGTCAGTTAAAGGGACATACTGCACAGTCAATTAAAAGACGTTGTAAGGACAACTAAAGGGACATGTTGTAAGGTCAATTAAAGGGACATATTGCACAGTCAATTAAAGGACGTTGTAAGGACAACTAAAGGGACATGTTGTAAGGTCAGTTAAAGGAGAGTTAAAGGAACATATTCAAATTTTTTGAGCTCGTTCAGCTAAATACAGGAAATGAGTTGCACTTGACTCCTAACTGCACAACTGCACAACGCAACATTTGCTCATGGATCGCAAATGTACTAGCCAAAACAGTATAACAGATTAAAATATGATCTACCTTCCAATCGCCAGTGTTTTATAAAACATTTGTAATTCATGACCATCCGTATGGCAGAACTGACTTTACACATAGAAGACAGGATAAGTAATTATAGCGCCACCTGCTGTGTAGACAACAGGCGTTTGGTGAACTTCAGATGTGGGACATGGCACTCTTTTGTAATATTGCAGCCTGCCATGTCCCACATCTGAAGTTCACCAAACGCCTGTCGTCTACACAACAGGTGGCGCTATAAGGGGAGGTAAATCAGTCAAAAAAGTTAATTCTCTGCCAAGTAATTTATATATAGCTGTAGCAAAGGCCCCATATTTTTGGTTAATTACAGATGCTTCCTTCAACAAAATGTATGCTTAATAAGTAAGCACTCAAGCAAACGTTTTAAGGATGAATTTCTTGCAAAACTAGATTGAGTATAGTTGTGTGACAGTCATATAACTAGAATCTACATAATATTTCTTTGAAACATATATGTAGGATTATTTCATTAATAATTGTATGAACAAGTCTGTCTATTAAGACTGATTTTAAGCTATGAATTAGGCTTTATATCTGAATAACAAAAATCAGTGCTCTAGCTAATGAGTGTTTCAGAACAATTGTAATATTGGAAAATTGTATACAGACACTGATAACCATAATTGTTACAACAATGTTCCCAAAGCAGCTTATCTACAATGCACGCCTATAACCCAGGCCACGTGGGTAATATAGAGGTGAGTTGTAAATTCATGGCTAACGGACAATAAATGCCCAGAGGTTCATCCAGGGCTTACTGGAAAAACAAACAAAAAAAAACAAAAAAAAGAAAATGTTTCTAAATATAGTGACCTGAGCGCATGGATGGGTTTAAGGGAAATCCCAGATAAAACTAAATATTTGATTGACCACTTGAAGTCAGATAATTATCAGTAGTCATCTGGAAGTCTTAACTATATGTACATGACTCGTAGTACATTCTTTTTTGCTGTCGGCAATGCGTCCCTTTAAAGATAGGGCAAGATAGGAAAATAAAGTCATTAAATTAAAAACAAAAAATTTTAGTCAGTATGGTCTGGATACTGTAAAATAAACCCATTCGTAACCAATGCACTTTGAAATCATAAATTTTACTTCCACAGAAACCAAGAAACAGCTGAATAATTGTTACACCCAAATTAAGTTGCCCTGAGTGAAATATCACAGCCTGCCAGCTTCTTGCCCTGTGTCCTAAACCAAGAAGAGCTGAGGTGAAAAGATAATCTGACACTTGGTTTGTACCGCAGTGGTAACCCCAGACAGCTAAGGTGTTCACATTTATAATGTGAACAAGAGACATGGCTTACAGGAGAGAGGCAACAAAGGAGTTCAGAGCTGGCTGACATGAACACATAATGAATGATACCAGGCATGCTTGGGCTGTATTTACTTTCATTTTCTGTTCTCATACAAATCACAGGCTGTACACACATCATACAGAACATGAGGCTGTACACACATCATACAGAACACGAGACTGTACACACATCATACAGAACAAAAGGCTGCACACACACCATACAGAACACGGGGTTGTACACACACCATATAGAACAAGAGGCCGTACACACACCATACAGAACACTTGGCTGTACCCACATCTTACAGAACACAAGGCTGCACGCACACCATACAGAACACAGGGTTGAACACACACCCTACAGAACACAAAGCTGTACACACACCATACAGAACACAAGGCTGTACATACATCTTACAGAACAAAAGGCTGCACACACACCATACATAACATGAGGCTGTACACATATCATACAGAACACAAAGCTGAACATATCATACAGAGCACGAGGCTGTAAACACATCATACGGAACACAAGGTTGTACACACACCATAGAGAACATGAGGCTGTACACACATCATAAGAACACGGGGCTGTACACACCATACAGAACACTGAGACTCTTCACACATTGTACAGAACATGAGGCTGTACACACACCATACAGAACACGAGGCTGTACACACATCATACAGAACACAAGGCTATACACACATCATACAGAACAAGAGGCTGTACACACACCATATGGAACACAAGGTTGTACACACACCACAGAGAACATGAGGCTGTACACACATCATACAGAACATTGAGACTCTTCACACATTGTACAGAACACAAGGCTGTACACACATCATAGAGAACACGAGGCTGTATACACATCATACAGAACACGAGGCTATACACACATCATACAGAACACGAGGTTGTAAACACACCATACAAAACACGAGGCTGTGCACACATCATACAGAACACGAGGCTGTACACACATCATACAGAACACGAGGCTGTACACACATCATACAGAACACGAGGCTGTACACACACCATACAGAACACGAGGCTGTACACACACCATACATAACACGAGGTTATATACACACCATACATAACACGCGGCTGTACACACACCATACAGAACACGAGGCTGTACCCACATCTTACAGAACACAAGGCTGCACACACACCATATATAACACGAGGCTGTACACATATCATACAGAACACAAGGCTGTACACACATCATACAGAACACTACGTTGTACACACATCATACAGAACACTAAGTTGTACACACATCATACAGAACACAAGGTTGTACGCACACCATACAGAGCATGAGGCTGTACACACATCGTACACAACACGAGGCTATACACACATCATACAGAACACGATGCTGCACACACATCATACCGAACACGAGGATGTACAGATATCACAATTAAAGTGAGACATCCACATAGCCTAATTCTTTTAATTTTTGGGACAGATATTAGCGGTGCTGAAAGCAGAATATTATATTTTTCCCAGCTTTTTGGAAAAGTAAAGATATGAGTATGTTGTTCATTAGATGGTCCAACCATGTGTGAAAAATGAAACTAAATGTATATTTGCTAAAATTGCAGACCGGGTATCCCAAAAACTAAAGTAATCAGATAGGTGACCGGTTGTCTTCACACCTCTCACAGGTCTTACCTGGGGCTTCTTAGCACTGTTCTCTACATCGTTAGGATCGGGTGTTATCCCAGCCTGGTATTTGCCTATGGTGGCCAGAATCTGAGATATCTTCCCCCGTTCTGACAGATCTTCCTATGATAAGGTGAAAGAAACAGAAGAAAAAATAGCAAGAATAGAATATCTAAAGTATTTTCATTTACCACTGTTTTCAGGAAATATGTATTTTATCATTATCAAATTCCACTGTACCAATATACCACAAAACAAAGAAGTGTTTAAAATTTTCAGAAAAATATGCCAACTATTAAAATTTCTGTAAAGTAAAAATGTATCACACGAGTAGCACTGACAAGCGATACAACAGATACAACATTCTTTCCTTTAATAACCAATGCACTTGATCTTTCATTTAATAATCAAATCACTTGATCCACAAGCAGTCAAGGTCAGACAAGCTGAGTTTTCACAAGTCTTCTGACAAAACCTCTTTCATGTCCGTGCCCTGACATGGCTAATTTTGCCCACTAACATCTTCAATATGATGGCAGAATGTCCTGCTCTACAGATTGAACTACTACTCACATACATGTGCTGGAAATTATTTATTTGTCTATCTGAATTATTCTTGTGTATTTTTGGTAACAAATGGCCAAATTATTTCTCACAATTTGTTTTGGCGATTTTCACCACAGAGAAAATGTACATGTAGTCTGGTAAAAAGTCGTTTTACAGGTGCATATATTGAAATAGGTTGACTTTATCACCCATTCATGTACATCCTGTATTGTGAGAGTCACACAGGCACATATGGGTAAATGTGTACTACTGCAACCTTTGCTAACAACAGTGTTTTTGTTACCTCATACAGTGCCATCTGGCCATAGTTAGCCTGTTCCTCTGCACCTGCCAACGGGATATTCTCACGATTTTTTGTATCTTCACCTAAAATGACAAAAGGAGATGAAAATGTATACATCAGTGGTAATACTACATGTATCTACTTCCAACAGCAATGTACACTATAAAGTTGTATGCTACTTCATACACTTTTCTGAAGTGCCAGATATGGATGTTTTCAGACAAAAAAACGTGTGGTCTGCAGGTCATACAAATATATACTCCTGTAAGTTTTATGCAGATATTAGGAAAGATGGTGTCTGGAATGCTGATTAAGCTGTGGTATGAAAGATGGTGTCTGAAATGCTGATTATACTGTGGTATGAAAGATGGTGTCTGGAATGCTGATTAAGTTGTGGTATGAAACATGGTGTCTGGAATGTTGATTAAGCTGTGGTATGAGCGATGGTTTCTGAAATGCTGATTAAGCCGTGGTATGAAAGATGGTGTCTGAAATGCTGATTATACTGTGGTATGAAAGATGGTGTCTGGAATGCTGATTAAGTTGTGGTATGAAAGATGGTGTCTGGAATGCTGATTAAGCTGTGGTATGAAAGATGGTGTCTGGAATGTTGATTATGCTGTGGTATGAAAGATGGTGTCTGAAATGCTGATTAAGCTGTGGTATGAAAGATGGTGTCTGGAATGCTGATTAAGTTGTGGTATGAAAGATGGTGTCTGGAATGCTGATTAAGCTGTGGTATGAAAGATGGTGTCTGGAATGCTGATTAAGTTGTGGTATGAAAGATGGTGTCTGGAATGCTAATTATGCTGTGGTATGAAAGATGATTTCTGAAATGCTCATTAAGCTGTGGTATGAAAGATGGTTTCTGGAATGCTGATTAAGCTGTTGTATGAAAGATGGTGTCTGAAATGCTGATTAAGCTGTGGTATGAAAGATGGTGTCTGAAATGCTGATTAAGCTGTGGTGTGAAAGATGGTGTCTGAAATGCTGATTAAGCTGTGGTATGAAAGATGGTTTCTGGAATGCTGATTAAGTTGTAGTATGAAAGATGGTGTCTGGAATGTTGATTATGCTGTGGTGTGAAAGATGGTGTCTGAAATGCTGATTAAGCTGTGGTATGAAAGATGGTGTCTGAAATGCTGATTAAGCTGTGGTATGAAAGATGGTGTCTGGAATGCTGATTAAGTTGTGGTATGAAAGATGGTGTCTGGAATGCTGATTAAGCTGTGGTATGAAAGATGGTGTCTGGAATGCTGATTAAGTTATGGTATGAAAGATGGTGTCTGGAATGTTGATTAAGCTGTGGTATGAAAGATGGTGTCTGGAATGCTGATTAAGTTGTGGTATGAAAGATGGTGTCTGGAATGCTGATTAAGCTGTGGTATGAAAGATGGTGTCTGGAATGCTGATTAAGTTATGGTATGAAAGATGGTGTCTGGAATGCTGATTAAGTTGTGGTATGAAAGATGGTGTCTGGAATGCTGATTAAGTTGTAGTATGAAAGATGGTGTCTGGAATGTTGATTATGCTGTGGTATGAAAGATGGTGTCTGAAATGCTGATTAAGCTGTGGTATGAAAGATGGTGTCTGGAATGCTGATTAAGTTGTGGTATGAAAGATGGTGTCTGGAATGCTGATTAAGCTGTGGTATGAAAGATGGTGCCTGGAATGCTGATTAAGTTGTGGTGTGAAAGATGGTGTCTGGAATGCTGATTAAGCTGTGGTATGAAAGATGGTGTCTGGAATGCTGATTAAGTTGTAGTATGAAAGATGGTGTCTGGAATGTTGATTATGCTGTGGTGTGAAAGATGGTGTCTGAAATGCTGATTAAGCTGTGGTATGAAAGATGGTGTCTGGAATGTTGATTATACTGTGGTATGAAAGATGGTGTCTGGAATGTTGATTATGCTGTGGTATGAAAGATGGTGTCTGAAATGCTGATTAAGCTGTGGTATGAAAGATGGTGTCTGAAATGCTGATTAAGCTGTGGTATGAAAGATGGTTTCTGGAATGCTGATTAAGTTGTGGTATGAAAGATGGTGTCTGGAATGCTGATTAAGTTGTGGTGTGAAAGATGGTGTCTGGAATGCTGATTAAGATGTGGTATGAAAGATGGTGTCTGGAATGTTGATTAAGCTGTGGCATGAAAGATGGTTTCTGAAATGCTGATCATGCTTAAAAGAGCACACAACAGAGGATGGATAAACCAAGACATTGTAAGTGCTATACTCCGATGAGCATGCACCAGCATCAGTAGCCATGGATCAGCATCTGCTAACATTAACAGTGCATGCAGTCACCAGTCGTTGATGGAGGAGTGCTCAAAACTCCCAAATAAACTGGTTCTATTAACACAACATTACAACAACAACGTGTATTTGTAAGAATGTCAACAATACACCAAGAACCAACAAATCACAAATCTGAAATTTCTTGTTACACAAACACACTTGTATTTGTGAGACTAAGAAGTATAAATGGAAAAAAGTTGGACAAATCCAGCCCTGGCTGGTTTGACTGCAGGCCTTATTAAGTCAGGAGGTTTGGTTTGATCGCCATTCAACCATATATGACCCATGCAGAAGTGAACTTATAATTATGCATGTGTTGGAAATGTTTTAGGTTACAAAGAGAAATACTTTCATCCGCATCTGGCATTTCACCAGCAGTCTGACATGTTTGTACCAAGAAAAATGATTGTACAGTCTGACATGTTTATACCAAGAGGAATGGTTGTACAGTCTGACATGTTTATACCAAGAGGAATGATTGTACAGTCTGACATGTTTATACCAAGAGGAATGGTTGTACAGTCTGACATGTTTGTACCAAGAGGAATGATTGTACAGTCTGACATGTTTATACCAAGAGGAATGGTTGTACAGTCTGACATGTTTGTACCAAGAGGAATGGTTGTACAGTCTGACATGTTTATACCAAGAGGAATGGTTGTACAGTCTGACATATTTATACCAAGAGGAATGGTTCTGCAATCTGACATGTTTATACCAAGAGGAATGGTTGCAGAGTCTGAACAGAGAGACTGTACAACCACTCCTCTTGCTACAAACATGCCACACTGTAGAACCATTCTTCTTGGTATAAACATGTCAGACTCTACAACCATTCCTCTTGGTACAAACATGTCACACTGCACAACCATTCCTCTTGGTATAAACATGTCAGATTGTACAACCATTCCTCTTGGTACAAACATGTCAGTCTGTACAACCGTTCCTCTTGGCACACACATGTCAGACTGTACAACCATTCCTCTTGGTATAAACATGTCAGTCTGTACAACCATTCCACTTGGTATAAACATGTCAGACTGGACAACCATTCCTCTTGGTATAAACATGTCAGACTGTACAACCATTCCTCTTGGTATAAACATGTCAGACTGTACAACCATTCCACTTGGTATAAACATGTCAGACTGTACAACCATTCCTCTTGGTTGCAGACTGAAAACTTATTTTAGAAATTATGCATTCTATGTTAAGCTGATGAATCACACCTGCCAAGAAAACTCCTAAATAACATGGGTAGCAGAATAAAAATATTCAATGCTATGTAGTAAAGAGGTTTAATGTACATGACTTTGGCCTCTCCTACTGAAAAAGCCATCAGAATTTGTAATACATTAAGAAATACAAAAACGAAAAAAATTAAAATGTTATTAACTGGAATCTCAAATGGTCAATATCCCTTAAACCTTTTTGATGGCTTCAATAATGCCCTGGATCAGGCCCTGATGTATACTTTTATAAGCTATTTACAATGTACTCCGGTAACCATGCTTTCCAATTTTGGTCACCAAATGCTATCAGGTGAAGCAAGACAAACATGGGACAAAAAGTTAACTTAATGAATGAGACAAGAACTGCTTATGGTATTTGTACATACACATCACACTTGCAAATCTTGCCCCAGAAATCAAGGACGTTTCCAGACTATATGTACATGTATGACTATGTCAGGCTGTAATAAGAGTAAGGGTATCCCACCAATATTGCCCTGTTATATACATGTACATGTATCACTATGTCAGGCTGTATTAAAGAGTTAGGGTATCCCCACCAATTTGCCCTGTTATATACATGTACATGTATCACTATGTCAGGCTGTAATAAAGAGTTAGGGTATCCCCACCAATTTGCCCTGTTATATACATGTACATGTATCACTATGTCAGGCTGTAATAAAGAGTTAGGGTATCCCCACCAATTTGCCCTGTTATATACATGTACATGTATCACTATGTCAGGCTGTAATAAGAGTTAGGGTATCCCCACCAATTTGCCCTGTTGTATACATGTACATGTAGCACCTATCCCTAGATCAGTTGATTCGCTCACTGTAGTTCCTATAATACAGGGGAAGATATCCCTCATTACCACTGTGTACAATTTCCCTCACACTAGCAGAATAACGCACATCACTCACACTCCACCAGCACAATAATGCACACAACTCACACTCCACCAGCACAATAACGCACATCCCCCACACTCCACCAGCAGAATAACACACATCACTCACACTCCACCAGCACAATAACGCACATCCCTCACACTCCACCAGCACAATAACGCACATCCCTCACCCTCATACTCCACCAGCACAATAACACACATCACTCACACTCCACCAGCACAATAACGCACATCCCTCACCCTCACACTCCACTAGCAGAATAATGCACATCCCTCACACTCCACCAGCAGAATAACACACATCACTCACACTCCACTAGCAGAATAACGCACATCCCTCACACTCCACCAGCAGAATAACACACATCCCTCACCTTCACACTCCACTAGCAGAATAACGCATATCCCTCACACTCCACCAGCAGGATAACGCACATCCCTCACACTCCACCAGCAGGATAACGCACATCCCTCACCCTCACACTCCACCAGCAGAATAACGCATATCCCTCACACTCCACTAGCAGAATAACGCACATCCCTCACACTCCACCAGCATAATAACGCACATCCATCACACTCCACTAGCAGAATAACGCATATCCCTCACACTCCACCATCATAATAACGCCCATCCCTCACATTTCACTAGCAGAATAACGCACATCCCTCACACTCTACCAGCAGAATAACGCACATCCCTCACATTCCACCAGCACAATAACGCCCATCCCTCACATTTCACTAGCAGAATAACGCACATCCCTCACCCTCACACTCCACTAGCAGAATAACGCACATCCCCCACACTCCACCAGCAGAATAACACACATCACTCACACTCCACTAGCACAATAACGCACATCCCCCACACTCAACCAGCAGAATAACGCACATCCCTCACATTTCACTAGCAGAATAACGCACATCCCTCACCCTCACACTCCACTAGCAGAATAACGCACATCCCCCACACTCCACCAGCAGAATAACACACATCACTCACACTCCACTAGCACAATAACGCACATCCCCCACACTCTACCAACAGAATAACGCACATCCCTCACATTTCACTAGCAGAATAATGCACATCCCGCACACTCTACCAGCAGAATAACGCACATCCCTCACATTTCACTAGCAGAATAACGCACATCCCTCACACTCCACTAGCAGAATAACGCACATCCCTCACATTTCACTAGCAGAATAATGCACATCCCGCACACTCCACCAGCAGAATAACGCACATCCCTCACACTCCACTAGCAGAATAACGCACATCCCCCACAATCCACTAGCAGAATAACGCACATCCCCCACAATCCACTAGCAGAATAACGCACATCCCTCACACTCCACCAGCACAATAACGCACATCCCTCACACTCCACCATCATAATAACGCCCATCCCTCACATTTCACTAGCAGAATAACGCACATCCCCCACACTCCACCATCATAATAACGCCCATCCCTCACATTTCACTAGCAGAATAACGCACATCCCGCACACTCCACCAACAGAATAACGCACATCCCTCACATTCCACCAGCACAATAACGCACATCCCTCACCCTCACACTCCACTAGCAGAATAATGCACATCCCTCACACTCCACTAGCAGAATAACGCACATCCCCCACAATCCACTAGCAGAATAACGCACATCCCTCACACTCCACCAGCACAATAACGCACATCCCTCACACTCCACCATCATAATAACGCCCATCCCTCACATTTCACTAGCAGAATAACGCACATCCCCCACACTCCACCATCATAATAACGCCCATCCCTCACATTTCACTAGCAGAATAACGCACATCCCGCACACTCCACCAGCAGAATAACGCACATCCCTCACATTCCACCAGCACAATAACGCACATCCCTCACCCTCACACTCCACTAGCAGAATAACGCACATCCCTCACACTCTACCAGCAGAATAACGCACATCCCCCACACTCCACCAGCAGAATAACGCACATCCCTCACATTTCACTAGCAGAATAACGCACATCCCTCACACTCCACTAGGAGAATAATGCACATCCTTCACACTCCACTAGCAGTATAACGCACATCCCGCACACTCTACCAGCAGAATAACGCACATCCCTCACATTTCACTAGCAGAATAACGCACATCCCTCACACTCCACTAGGAGAATAATGCACATCCTTCACACTCCACTAGCAGAATAATGCACATCCTTCACACTCCACTAGCAGTATAACGCACATCCCGCACACTCTACCAGCAGAATAACGCACATCCCGCACAATCCACTAGCAGAATAACGCACATCCCCCACATTCCACTAGGAGAATAATGCACACCACTCACACTCCACTAGCAGAATAATGCACATCCCTCACACTCCACTAGCAGAATAACGCACATCCTTCACACTCCACTAGCAGAATAACGCACATCCATCACACTCCACTAACAGAATAACGCACATCCCTCACACTCCACTAGGAAAATAATGCACATCCCTCACACTCCACCAGCAGAATAACGCCCATCCCTCACATTTCACTAGCAGAATAACGCACATCCCGCACACTCTACCAGCAGAATAACGCACATCCCTCACATTTCACTAGCAGAATAACGCACATCCCCCACATTCCACTAGGAGAATAATGCACACCACTCACACTCCACTAGCAGAATAACGCACATCCCTCACACTCCACTAACAGAATAACGCACATCCCTCACATTTCACTAGGAGAATAATGCACACCACTCACACTCCACCAGCAGAATAATGCACATCCCTCGCACTCCACTAGCAGAATAACGCACATCCCTCACATTTCACTATCAGAATAACACACATCCCTCACACTCTACCAGCAGAATAACGCACATCCCTCACATTTCACTTGCAGAATAATGCACATCCCTCACAATCCACTAGCAGAATAACGCACATCCCCCACACTCCACCAGCAGAATAACACACATCACTCACACTCCACCAGCAGAATAACGCACATCCCTCACACTCCACTAGGAGAATAATGCACACCACTCACACTCCACTAGCAGAATAACGCACATCCCTCACTCAACTAGCAGAATAACGCACATCCCTCACCCTCACACTCCACTAGCAGAATAACGCACATCCCCCACACTCCACCAGCACAATAACGCACATTCCCCACACTCCACCAGCACAATAACACACATCCCTCACACTCCACCAGCACAATAACGCACATCCCCCACACTCCACCAGCACAATAACGCACATCCCCCACACTCCACCAGCACAATAACGCACATCCCTCACCCTCACACTCCACTAGCAGAATAACGTACATCCCTCACACTCCACCAGCATAATAATGCACATCCCCCACACTCCACCAGCACAATAACGCACATCCCCCACACTCCACCAGCACAATAATGCACATCCCCCACACTCCACCAGCACAATAACGCACATCCCTCACACTCCACCAGCAGAATAACGCACATCCCCCACACTCCACCAGCACAATAACACACATCCCCCACACTCCACCAGCACAATAACGCACATTCCCCACACTCCACCAGCAGAATAACACACATCACTCACACTCCACCAGCAGAATAACGCATATCCCTCACACTCACACTCCACTAGCACAATAATGCACACACTCAACGAAACAAAAACAGCTGATTACAGTGGAGTCTCACATTACTACACGGTTTTCGTTCAAGAAATGATTATGCGGCGAGATGGGATAACTATTTTATCAACACACTCAAAATCTTACTTTTACCACATATAAATTTCATATATTTCATATACAATATGCATTGTTTTATTTGATTTGTGTTTTGTGCTGTACTCAAGGACTTTTCCCTAATGCAATGGCAGCCAGCATCATGGATGCCTGAAGGAAATCCACAACCAACATCAGGTTGCTCACAGACTTTCCCATGTCTGAATGAAGAGGAAACCAGCATGAGCTGGACTTGTACTCAGAATGACTGCACCGGTGAGAGGTTCGGGAGTCATTGTGCTCAACTAGCACTCTCACCACTCGGCCATCCAGGCACCACACATGTATTTTACATATCTACAAGTGACATGTATTTTACACATCTACAAGTGACATGTATTTTACTTATCTACAAGTGACATGTATTTTACACATCTACAAGTGACATGTATTTTACATATCTACAAGTGACATGTATTTTACACATCTACAAGTGACATTATATTATGTAGAACATTTTGCTAGGTCAACTTGGTTCTAGGTTATGCTGCCTGCTACTGAACCAAATGCCAAGGTAGATAACTGTACATCAGTACTTCTCACACGAGGAATGTGTTTACTTGTAACCACTTTGGGCCCAGACACCTGACACTTCACTACAAAGGAGACTCTTCAGCTATAAAGGAGAAGCAGGTAACAGTTTGACAGGTAACCTACAAGATGGACCTGCAGATTCCAGGACAGTTCTGTTAAGAATAACCCATGAGGTACATGTACCTGATTAGTACATAGCTACATATACATACATGTATAATCAATACAGTTGTTAATAACGACGACAATTTATTTATTTATTTGTTTGGTGTTTCACACCGAAGTAAAGAATATATCACTTGTACAACAGTGGCCAGCATTATGGTGGGAGGAAACTGGGCAGAGCCTAGAGAGCCCACACCCATCCCCAGGTTGCTGAAAGACCTTCCAATATGTGGATGGAGAGGCACAGTGACGATAATAACCATGTAAACAGCGTTAAATTTCAGCATATGATCACATTCCCTGTACCCAACATTGCATTCTACTCAACATGCATTCCATGTACCCAACATTGCATTCTACTGAATACACATTCCCTGTACCCAACATTGCATTCTACTGAATACACATTCCCTGTACCCAACATTGCATTCTACTGAACACGCACTCCCTGTACCCAACATTGCATTCTACTAAACACGCACTCCTTGTACCCAACATTGCATTCTGCTGAACACGCACTCCCTGTACCCAACATTACATTCTACGGAACACGCACTCCTTGTACCCAACATTGCATTCTACTGAACACGCACTCCCTGTACCCGACATTGCATTCTAATGAACACGTATTCCCTGTACCCGACATTGCATTCTAATGAACACGCATTCCCTGTACCCAACATTGCATTCTACTGAACACACATTCCATGTACCCGACATTGCACTCTACAGAACACACATTCCCTGTACCCGACATTGCACTCTACTGAACACACATTCCATGTAAACAACATTGCATTCTACTGAACACACATTCCATGTACCCAACACTGTATTCTACTGAACACACATTCCCATCAGACTCTGTTATCTACCAATAGAACGTCTGACAAGCTGGCCAATAAAAAAACTGTCGCAGACCATTAAGAACACTGGTGTTTTTCTCATGTGTAAGCACACATGTATTTGACTGAGAAGATCTAGCCTTAACCCTGGGTTTTCCCTTGCCTCTGTGCTAGCTAAAGGTTGTCAAGGGGTTTGGTGCCCATCGAAACAGTCTTCTAAATCACTCCCAAGTCTTCTACAGATTTACATCACCCTGGGGTGTCTTATAAACAGCTTTTCTCCTCAGTTTACATCTTACTTCATGTACAAGTTTACTTTTCAGAATAGACTGAGCTTTCACCAGCTGCATGTCATGTACATCTATGTTATCAGGGTATGTGTCAACTGGGTGAGTGTAAGCACTGGTTCTCGTTCAGCTCAGGTAAACATACAGCTTGGACCTCACAGAAATAATATAAGCTCAAGATGTCAAGTGTAAAAGTTTTCTGGAATTCTGATGAAGTAAAAAATTGTCCGTTTTCTCCATAATAAAACTGACAGTGCATTTCACTCTGTCTGCTTCAGTACTCAATTCAGCACACTCTGTACTTAAAAACACAGGTCTTCAGCATGTACTCAAATATCAATTCATAAATGTTATACATGTCTGTCAGTTTATGTTCTTGATCCAAACTGTCATTAATGTTGAAGTCTGAGGATTTCTTGATGTCTTGTTGCACGCGTAGTAGTTTTCAGTAGTTTTGCCAGTTTGACAGCTCGATCACACGTCTTAAAATATAGTCATTTTTAATAAGCATGCTGGAACTACTCCAAAAGCAATACATGTACCACTACTGAAAAACTGATCAATGTCCAAAAACTGGATAAAAATAGGGATCATTTTGTTGAAAATGGGAAAAACAAACAAATATTCGAACCTGATCAGAAACATATCATAGTGAACCCTGTTAACTGCTCCATGATCGACTGACTGCTTCAATATATATATATATATATATATATACACTCACTCACTAGTGGGCTTCCCCCGGGCTGTTCCCGGTTTCCACCCACCATAATGGCTGGCCGACGTGTATAGGTGAAATATTCTTGAGTATGGGGTAAAACACCAATCAAATAAATTAAATAAACTCACTCACTCACACACACACACGCACGCACGCACGCGCGCATGCACATACATATACACACACACATGCACATGCAATATAAAAAACCAATGACAATGAACTGAGAGTCAATACCTTGTAACAACAATGTAGATACAAATAGGTACAAATCATGGTACATGTATACTCTACACTGTAGGCTTCCACGTAAAAAAGGCCACAAATCATGGTACATGTACACTTTATACTGTAGGGCTCCCACGTATAAAAGGCCACAAATCATGGCCCCATGTACACTCTACACTGTAGGCTTCCACGTATAAAGTCCACAAATCATGGTACATGTCCCACTCTACACTGTAGGCTTCCATGTATAAAAGGCCACAAATCATGGCCCATGTATACTCTACACTGTAGGCTTCCACGTAAAAAAGGCCACAAATCATGGTACATGTACACTTTATACTGTAGGCTCCCACGTATAAAAGGCCACAAATCATGGCCCATGTACACTCTACACTGTAGGCTTCTATGTATAAAAGGCCACAAATCATGGTACAAGTACACTCTACACTGTAGACTTCAATCTATAAAAACCTAGAAATTCATGGCCCATGTACACTCTACACTGTAGGCTTCTATGTATAAAAGCCCACAAATCATGGTACAAGTACACTCTACACTGTAGACTTCAATGTATAAAAACCTAGAAATCATGGCCCATGTACACTCTACACTGTAGGCTTCTATGTATAAAAGGCCACAAATCATGGTACATGTACACTCTACACTGTAGACTTCAATGTATAAAAAGCTAGAAATCACGGTACATTTCAACTCTACTATGTAGGCTTCCATGTATAAAAGGCCACAAATCAAGGTACATGTACATCCTATACTCTAGGCTTCAATGTATAAAAAGCTAGAAATCACGGTACATATACACTCTACACTGTAGGCTTCCATGAAAAAAAGGCCACAAATCATGGCCCACGTAAATTCTATGCAGTAGGCTTCAATGTACAATTGGCTACAAATCATGGCCCATGCACATTCTATACTGTGGGCTTCAATGTATAAACGGCCACAAATCAAGGTACATATACATCCTACATTGTAGACTTCAATGTATAAACAGCCACAAATCAAGGTACATGTACATTCTATACTGTAGGCTTCCATGCGAAAGGCCACAAATCAGGATAAAAACATGATGAGCATACAGTGATCCAGCCATGGTTGACCAGGTGACCCGCAAAGCAGCTGATAAGAATAAAAGAGGTACACACAGGGCTCTGTTCACAGTGCAAATGGCATGTGTGTACCTGTTTAATTGTTAGGTCAATAAACCTTTGCGCAGACATCTTCAGATCTGTGAGCCGCCAAAGTAACATCAGGTCTTTTCTTCATTCTGCCCTAATGCACGGCAAATCAAATCCTTCCCAACACATATATTGACCATCTCCTGTCTATTGTGGCAGATTTCCACAAACGTTTGGTATTATATACTTCCCTGCGAGCTAAACAAACTTCCAGACTCATTTGATCGAGCCAAAACCTTTTTACGTGTACATGCATGTCAGAGTATGTGGCAAGGCTTTCTTCCAGAGATGAACAGTGATGAGATACACTTACAACCTAGCGTGTAAACAGGCGTACACTTGCTCTAACCAATACTAGTATTAAAAGCTTTCCACAGTCACATTTCTGGTTTTATTTTGCCAGCAGCAGTTATGTTTGCTTGAGGGTTGAAGGCATGTAGGTACATGTACATACCTTGCACATGTTGACCATATATTTCCTCATACACCACTAAAATACAACATCCAACAGGCGTGAACATTCTAGGTAATGCAATACACACTGCGCACTATGATTGCTCAAGATAAAATTTGAACAAAGTCAATGTTTAGCCATATTTAGCAAGCCCAGTCAGACTATGGGGCAGCACACCCACTACTGTTCATGAAGTACTTAGCGAGATGTAATCAAGTCCTCAGGAACTGAGCAACACAACAGAATATAGGATCCTCACCTGCAGCCATATACTGGACGCCCACACTCTTGCTCCCTACACTCAACAAGCATCAATGTGTGCCTAAAAATCTGATATACATGTTCTGGGATATAAAAGTACCCAACACAATCATACTAGAGTAGAAGTAGTCCATTACAGTAGTTTTGCATTTAGCAATGAATACCATCAAACATGTAGAAACAATAGCTAATGGTAAATATACCAAAACCTATTGCTCTTCTCCTGCAAAGATTCTTATTTGGTCTTTCTTGATTCTGACTCTTTGTTAAATTTTTTGTGGAGTTTCTTAGTTTCTTATCAAAAAGACTGAAGTCTTTGACATCAAAAGGCTTTTACCGGCCCCAGCAGAACAGCTGGTAGAGCATCCGCTTCAGGAGGCGGCAGATCCAGGCTCAATCCTGGGTCAGGTTACACCTAAGACCTTAAAAGAGGAAGATGTAACTTCCTCTCCTGGCATTCAGCACAAAGAGGATAGTGCAACGACTGGTTGACCCATATGAGTATAATGGTTCGGGCGGGGCGGCTTACTTGTCTTCAGTAAGTCGTCACAGTGAAGCAGCACTAGATAAAAAACCCGTGGAAATCAGTCCTGCAAAAAGGAGGCACATTACATGCACTCTAAGGACTCCTTCATCATCATATGACTGAAAAATTGTTAAGTACGATGTTAAACCTCAAGCACTCACTCATTTATACCCTCAAAGAAAGGAAAAGCAGACTTGACGATGTAACATCAACCAGATGATTGGCTGTGGTGAAAACAGGAAGCACTTCAGCAGATGAATGGCTCTGGTAAACAGGCAGCACTTCAGCAGATGATTCGTTGTGGTGAAAACAGCTAGCAATTCAGCAGATGACTGGCTGTGGTGAAAACACCTAGCAATTCAGCAGATGATTGGCTGTGGTGAAAACACCTAGCAATTCAGCAGATGATTGGCTGTGGTGAAAACGGCTAGCAATTCAGCAGATGATTGGCTGTGGTGAAAACACCTAGCACTTCAGCAGATGACTAACTGTGGTGAAAACACCTAGCACTTCAGCAGATGACTAGCTGTGGTGAAAACACCTAGCACTTCAGCAGATGATTGGCTGTGGTGAAAACAGCTGGCAATTCAGCAGATGATTGGCTGTGGTGAAAACACCTAGCACTTCAGCAGATGACTAGCTGTGGTGAAAACAGCTGGCAATTCAGCAGATGATTGGCTGTGGTGAAAACAGCTAGCACTTCAGCAGAGGATTGGCTGTAGTGAAAACGGCTGGCAATCCAGCAGATTTCAAACTAGTGAAAGTGCCTCCCAAAAGTTTTCCCCTCTATACGCTTTAGCCATTTTCAGCCTCCTATACAAACCCCACTATCATTTCCAGACAACACTCACACAAGTTTAGACGGATTTAGAAGAAAGGGTGTCTCACAACTTCTTGCTTTTCATTATCCCTCCTCCATCCTGCCTCCAATGGTTATAATTTCATCTAAATAAGGTGCCCCAAAGACATTGTGACATCTGACCAACGGTACCAGGAATGACAGCTGAAGCTACTGTACACCTTTCTAAACATTCAGTACCCTGAAAAGTTACAGGCCAATTAATTTGCCTTGAAACTCGATCTATTAATCCTGATTTAAACCGTTTACAAGCTACCAGAAAGCTTGCTGATACAAGTATGCACCCATCAAGCAACATTCAGGAAGTTAGCCAAGAACTCTTGTTGAAACACACTTATCATTTACTGTCTGCTCTGAAGCAATATATAGCCTTACAGGCACCATCTACATGTAGTTGCAATAAGCTATGAACTTATATGGATGATATATATTTATAAAGACCAGATATGAATGTATTTCTTCATTCCATGTACAAAACTGAAAATCTTCGTATACATGAGCTTAAATATTATGCACTGCATGGTCAGACCGCAATATGCATTCTCATTGCTTACATTAGCAATTAACCATATACACAAGGATTATTTTATTTATTTCCACCGTCTTTCAAAATCCAAAACAAAAATTGACTGGGGGAAATAAATCCAGGAAGCATGCTACATGTAGCTTTAAATGCATCAATAAAGTTAGTTTGTGCATTTATAACTTTGTATAACCTTTTCACAAATGAATAACGTGGGCTGCCGGACACCCTGACTAGCTTCAGTTTATACCCGTACAGAATATACTGTACTGTGTCTTGTAGCTGAATTATGAATGAGATAACCTATCTGCAACCTTAAGAGTGAACTGCATAAAATATCCTCCTGTTATAAAGCATGCTTAGAGAGGAGATATGTGATCTCTTACTGGCAATACATTCAACCTGCTGTTACGGTTCTTGTATGTTTTCATCACGCTCACATGGAACTGGACACATGGATTCTGAGAAAATATATACACAACTATTTTGATAAAAAGAACACTATAAAAAGAAAAGCACATAAACATGACCTGCCTGACAGCTTGTTTGAAAAAAACGCTAGGTTATAAGCCATGGTGTGGAAATGCCCAATATCCAAACATATTTGTTCTCACTGAACATGATGTATCATTTGGGAATACAGTAACATATATATCGGTATCATCTCCAATGCAAAATTCACTGTACTATTTTACCAGGGTGGTTTTCAAATTGTACACATATAGTAAACTAGTGTTTACCAAGTCTTCCAACGGTTTGCGAGTGGTGCAACTGTGGAATAAAGAAGTTGTAGAAAGTAATGGCTGGTGACATGTTCACAATACACTGAGTGTGAAGTAACTCTCAGAAAATTAACACATTAATTACCCTGAAAATGATTACTCAATAATATATTAAATGACACGCATGAATGTACATGCATTTAACTTTAAAATTCCTGCAAAGAAGAGCCGTCAAGAAAACTTGTTTAACGAAAACTTGATCACAAAACTGAGATAAAACTATTTCAATCCCACACTATCTGAGAGCAGAAAAGATCAATAAAGATTTCGATGGGTTTCAATATTTTGGGGGCCAATGTTCTCCGAGGCATGTGTTGTTGCTCAGGAAACGATCAAAATCTACATAGCTGCTGGTTAAATATTCAGCCGTGATACCGCGTAACCTCATCAAGCAGCCATCAGTGTCACAAGTTTTGGACAGATACTGACAGTACATTACAGCCTAATCAATACACTTACTGGCTGGCTCCACCACCCCCCACCCCCATCCCATCAAATCTCAAACTGCATCCTGCAGTTATACCACAGGACAATCAGCCTATTTACTCAACTGATGTCCCCCAAGTGGGCCATATAACTATTCCTGCTGGAAAAGCCCACCTGAGGAGGACAACTGGGTTGTGATTGAAAACCACTTCAAATACAAGGGGTCATGGATCGAACCACAGGAACTTCAGATCTAGCTTTATAAACTGTGTGTAATGGGGTCATGAAAAAGCCTGGTCAATAAGAGGCCACAAGTGCATATAAAGAAATAACATAACTATATGTGTGTTTGTACCACATGTATATGATACCTCCTGTCTACGAATAAGTGAGTGAATGCTTGGGGTTTAATGTCGTACTTAACAATTTTTCAGTCATATGACAATGAAGTAGTCCTTAGAATGCATGTAATGTGCCTACTTCTTGCAGGACGGATTTCCATCGCTATTTTATCTAGTGCTGCTTCACTGTGTCGACTGATCAAAGGTAATTAGTGAGTTGCCATTATTAGTAAGTGAGGCATTATACTGATACGGCTCAACCAGTCGCTGTACCATTCCCTTAATAGTGAACGACGTGCAAGAAAGCTACAACTTCCTTTCTTTTTAAGGTCTTAGGTGTGACCCAACCCAGGACTGACCCTGTATCAGCAGCTCCCAAAGCGGACTCTCTACCATCTGCGCCATCCCGGCCGATCCTGTCTATGAGAAGTACATGAATACCAGTGAATATTCTGCATGCTAGCTACAGTTTCTCAGCTCTAATCGTTCGATACATTTCTATATATCTTGACAAACTCTCACATCAAAGAATTAAACGCATATTAATTATTTAATAATGACCTTTAGGACTCCTAACTCCTCTTTAATACATCAGGCCTATACATCATGTATGTCTAAATTTAATATGCTTTAAGGCTGCAGTGACTTGAACTCTTAAATTGAGTTATTTGAATTCAAAATACAGTAGTCCCACAATACAGCAGTGATGAGTTACCATGGAGCAGGTTTATAGTTAAACCCTCTTCCAGCATGGTCTGTGTGATACCTCCACACATAACTGATTGTCTTCAACTCTCAGGAGACAAAGGCAAGCAGTGAACAGACCACAGCCCAGAGCTGACAGAGAACTGTGTGGCAGTAACCCCTTACCCCTCATCTATCATCCCTGCCAGGTTAACTGGGGTGGAAGGGGCTCAGTTCAGATAACACTGGCTCTGTCTACATGTACCCTTGTTGTTTTCCAAGGCCACATCTTCAATTTTGTCTTTGTAAATGGTTAATCTATCAGCTACTCCCTTTAACACAATAAAGCAGAATCTAATACAAAAGCACCAATGGTTGGTATGGACTGAAACTTCTGGCACATGGCCAGCCAATATAGCACCTTATCTAGAAAATATCCCTGCAGGCATTGACAGCAGTCTTCAGTTTTATTTTTTGCTTAACAAATTCAGCCTGATTGCCTGAGACTTGTTGGCTGTCCAAGTTTTGTGAGATGGTACAGCCGGTGCCAGCAACATGAAGCTTATACTTCATAGTGGGCTGGTCTGCAAGCACCATCATATTGACAAACTACACATACATGTGCTACACTACTATATAAAGATGAATAACCTTTCCTGGAGATCATATAAGATTGAATGATAAATACTAAAACACAAAAAGTTTGTTCTTTCCTGTGAAACATCTCAAGATGAATAATGGGCGTAAGACCAGAGTGGCAGAGTTTCAGCCATAGCCTCACATGCATGCAGGCTTTATAAGCTCACACTTTAGGCCAGTTCAAATGCATTCTGATACTTTTCAGCACTTCATGTAATGACTGCCTTGGAACATTTGTGTCAAGAGTTTTTACTAGCTTATGTCCAGGATCTCTAACCATACTTTGCACTCTAAAAGCCAACCTCATCCCCTTTCCACAAGCACAATGTATAGTTACACTGAATATAACTGTCCGTATTATTGTAAATACTCCTCCACTGGACAAATGATCAAAGTCTTGGCAACCCCACTTTCGTGTAGTGCTAACGTTTCCAAAGAGCCATTTCTAAATTTAAGCTGTGAAAATCACAACAAAATTGAGCAGAGCATTGGTACTGCCTACCCATGTGAGCTACTTGTTCAGCAGAGGGCAGAAATCAAACAGACATGTCCTTCTGCCAGGGACAGGTTTGTTACATTTGACATTAAATGAACACACTGGAGGGGAAAATAAGATAAAAGGCAAAAAACCCTGTTCTCATGGAAATCTATCATTCAATTAAACGTAGACGCACCTGGGTGTGTTCAGAGCTGATAAGGATGTTACATGAAGGTTCAAGAATCTTGTCCACTTGACTAGAAACTGCCGGCTGTTATATGTATGGCCAAACAATGCCATATCCTACAGTGAAGAACTCAAATGTTATGAGAAGGAATGAGAACAGACAGGAATTCAATGTCAATCTGCCATTTCCAGAAGAGCTCACTGTAAAATGCTCATAAACCCTGCTCTGTGCTGGAGGTGAGCAGGAGAAATAATTACACCTCGTCCATCCATCCAGCGATCCATCCATCCAGCCATCCTCATATATGTGTAGGATGAATTCCTCCTGACCATTACAAGCCCTCTATCAGTGCACACACTGTTAATAAACAGTTTGGACAAAACGTGTACTTCAGTTTAATAAATATTTGTGGTCTCAGTGAGCAAGACATTATAAAGTGAACAGCCAAGAAGTACACGGCTATACAGACATAACTGAGGGTAGCTAGGCTAGGGTGGGGATCGAGGGGTGGTGTGCTGGGATGAATAAAAATTTAATGATGGGACACAGTTAGGACATCTTGAAGAAGTGAGTGTATTCACAAGAGAGATGTTTAATTTCGTGTTTTGGCAGAGAAGCCGTTAATAGAACAAAGTGGTCAAGTGTTCTCTCTGCCACTCCAGCAGACACATCAATTAGTCCGTGTGGATTGTCTGAGAACAGACAGTCTACAGATGTCGAGTCAACGATGTGAGAAGACCGCTCTGTTTTAACTACACTTGGAACTCCAGCAAATGCAAATGGAGCCAAGGCCCACAACCAAAACAACCTACTCAGAAAAATTTCCAGTTCAATTTCTCCGTAAATTTGTCCCTATTTTACAATAAAACAAAAGCCTCAGCTTGCTGTCCATTAAGTTGATTAATGCAACCACAGCCATGAGTGGTGAACTGTGAATAGAGATGTCTATAGAATGCAATGTCAGCTTTAAACTAGACCCAGGATTTCCCCATGCTATCATCTGTTGCTTTCAGAATAAAAGACCCGCATTTCTCCATCCTGTCATGGGTTACTTTCAGACTAGAATGCCCACGATTTGACCACCCAGTAAACTTCAGAATAAAGACCAATATCAACGGTTGCTCTCAGAATACAGCATGTACAAGGCCGACATATTCCTATCCATCATCTCTTGTATTCAGATTACGAGACCCAAGTTTTCTCCATCCCATCATCTCTTGTATTCACATTACAAGACCCAAGTTTTCTCCATCCCATCATCTCTTGTATTCACACTACAAGACCCAAGTTTTCTCCATCCCATCATCTCTTGTATTCACACTACTACAAGACCCAAGTTTTCTCCATCCCCATCATCTGTTGTATTCACACTACAAAAACCATGTTTTCTCCATCCCATCATCTGTTGTATTCACACTACAAGACCCATGTTTTCTCCATCCCATCATCTCTTGTATTCACACTACAAGACCCAAGTTTTCTCCATCCCATCATCTCTTGTATTCACACTACTACAAGACCCAAGTTTTCTCCATTCCCATCATCTCTTGTATTCAGACTACAAGGCCCAAGTTTTCTCCATCCCATCATCTCTTGTATTCGCACTACAAGACCCATGTTTTCTCCATCCCATCATCTCTTGTATATTCACACTACAAGACCCATGCTTTCTCCATCCCATCATCTCTTGTATTCACACTACTACAAGACCCATGCTTTCTCCATCCAATCATCTCTTGTATTCACACTACTACAAGACCCAAGTTTTCTCCATCCCATCATCTCTTGTATTCAGATTACAAGACCCATGCTTTCTCCATCCCCATCATCTCTTGTATTCGCACTACAAGACCCATGTTTTCTCCATCCCATCATCTGTTGTATTTGCAATACAAGACCCATGTTTTCTCCATCCCCATCATCTGTTGTATCCACACTACAAGACCCATGCTTTCTCCATCCCATCATCTCTTGTATTTGCACTACAAGACCCATGCTTTCTCCATCCCATCATCTCTTGTATTTGCACTACAAGACCGATGTTTTCTCCATCCCATCATCTCTTGTATTCGCACTACAAGACCCATGTTTTCTCCATCCCATCATCTCTTGTATTCGCACTACAAGACCCATGCTTTCTCCATCCCATCATCTCTTGTATTCAGATTGTATTTGGCATTCATAGAACATGAAGAATTAATAAAATAAAATACAATGTTTTAAAGAACAGATAAGTCTAAACTACATAGCAGTTAAATTCCCTTGGGGTGAACATGTCTAGTAAAAAAAACCTGCTGGACAAAAGCAGAAAGTAGCATGTATCCATGAAGTGAAGTCACAGAGGATCTAGTATTATAAGACTATATATGGCTGAATCAGAAGAATGCCTGTCAGCAGTAATGAAGCCAACGATCAATCCCTACATCTTATTTTCCCTGAGCCACCCTGATACCCAATTCCAATCTAAGATTGCCATATCAGCAATTCACGGCTTTATTCCTGTAGAATTAAACAGAAAGCCTGCCGCTCTAAATATAGAGAGACGGGAATGTCACAGAGGGTCCATGAAGGAATTCTAACACAGAAACGGATTGGTAACAGTGTGCTATTTCCCCGCCATCGGGTCCTCATGGTATGGCATCCAGAACACTGTATCTACACTAAACTGCCTCAGGGCGAGGCTTATTTTAAAACCTTCATCAATTTCCCAACATCAACATATCAAAACCCACATACTTCAAATTGGGATGTTGAAGCTTTATAAAAATCTCTGACAAATGTTGTATCCAATCAGATGAGACATATGAACTAATTTGTAAGCTGGGTAAACAGCCAAATTCCACCTGTGTGCAAAAACACCAGTCACATGCAGACTCTGAAGAGCAGATAACTATCAGATTAATAGCACTTTACTATGCATTCATGTGATTTTACTAATTAATTCAGACACACCCTTTAACTAATATAAAATGCATTAATTTCTATTTTTAACTCAACAACAGAGAAAGATTCTTAAGACTAAAAAATACACATGTGTTGCCCTAATGCATTCTGAGACACATGTACATGAATGAAAATAATAAAATTATGATCACAAAGTTTTGCAATATCACTATAACAGCTATTAATTATTCATATTGGATAAACAGGCATACATGTATAAGCTTTCCTCCATAACCAATCGCTTCTACTGTAACAAAAAGGAAGATATTTCTATAACCTTCTTGGCTCCCAAACGTACATACCTCGTATTTTATCTCTGGCTTTGTGTACATCCCTATTACCTTCTGTTATCAATTATGTCATTCGCATGTGAGCTGGTGTTCTTGGAGCAAATGTTTATCTGAATTATGTACAAGTACTATCAGCTTCGGCCTACAACACAAACTCTCAATAGTAAAATGATATCTGATAAGAGCCAAGATTTTACGAGTGTCTTCTGTGGTGGTAGATGGAACATTAGCACTAAAGACCATTTATCTATAAGTGTGCAAGCTCGATAATTCTCCAGTATAAAGGAACACAAACATTTTCAATCTAAAATGCACTTTTCTTCACTGGAATTTATGCACATATTTACTGTGAAACTGGTCCTAAAATAATTTGTTTTTGTCACTAAAGATGCAAGTTTCAAAACTGTGCAAATTATTTCTCTACATCCCATAGTTCTCTCAGAATGTTTAAAATTTTCGGTTGCAGTTGAAAATATTGAAGAGTTTGGGTACACATGTATACACATTTAAATGATGATATGAAGACCTAGGAAAAGTATCTGTGTGATATGAAGATCTAGGAAAAGTATCTGTATGATATGAAGATCTAGGAAAAGTGTCTGTATGATATGAAGACCTAGGAAAAGTATCTGTATGATATAAAGATCTAGGAAAAGTATCTGTGTGATATGAAGATCTAGGAAAAGTATCCGTATGATATGAAGACCTAGGAAAAGTATCTATATGATATGAAGATCTAGGAAAAGTATCTGTGTGATATGATGATCTAGGAAAAGTATCTGTTTGATATGAAGACCTAGGAAAAGTATCTGTATGATATGAAAATCTAGGAAAAGTATCTGTATGATATGAAGATCTAGGAAAAGTATCTATATGATATGAAGATCTAGGAAAAGTATCTGTGTGATATGATGATCTAGGAAAAGTATCTGTATGATATGAAAATCTAGGAAAAGTATCTGTATGATATGAAGACCTAGGAAAAGTATCTGTATGATATGAAGATCTAGGAAAAGTATCTATATGATATGAAGATCTAGGAAAAGTATCTGTGTGATATGATGATCTAGGAAAAGTATCTGTTTGATATGAAGACCTAGGAAAAGTATCTGTATGATATGAAAATCTAGGAAAAGTATCTGTATGATATGAAGATCTAGGAAAAGTATCTGTTTGATATGAAGACCTAGGAAAAGTATCTGTGTGATATGATGATCTAGGAAAAGTATCTGTATGATATGAAAATCTAGGAAAAGTATCTGTATGATATGAAGACCTAGGAAAAGTATCTGTATGATATGAAGACCTAGGAAAAGTATCTGTATGATATGAAGACCTAGGAAAAGTATCTAAGTATCTGTATGATATGAAGACCTAGGAAAAGTATCTGTATGATATGAAGATCTAGGAAAAGTATCTGTATGATATGAAGATCTAGGAAAAGTATCTGTATGATATGAAGACCTAGGAAAAGTATCTGTATGATATGGAGACCTAGGAAAAGTATCTGTATGATATGAAGACCTAGGAAAAGTATCTGTATGATATGAAGACCTAGGAAAAGTATCTGTATGATATGAAGACCTAGGAAAAGTATCTGTATGATATGAAGACCTAGGAAAAGTATCTGTAAGTATCTGTATGATATGAAGACCTAGGAAAAGTATCTGTATGATATGAAGACCTAGGAAAAGTATCTGTAAGTATCTGTATGATATGAAGACCTAGGAAAAGTATCTGTATGATATGAAGACCTAGGAAAAGTATCTGTATGATATGAAGACCTAGGAAAAGTATCTGTATCACATGAAGACCTAGGAAAAGTATCTGTGTGATATGATGATCTAGGAAAAGTATCTGTATGATATGAAAATCTAGGAAAAGTATCTGTATGATATGAAGATCTAGGAAAAGTATCTGTAAGTATCTGTATGATATGAAGACCTAGGAAAAGTATCTGTATGATATGAAGATCTAGGAAAAGTATCTGTATGATATGAAGACCTAGGAAAAGTATCTGTATGATATGAAGACCTAGGAAAAGTATCTAAGTATCTGTATGATATGAAGACCTAGGTAAAGTATCTGTTTGATATGAAGACCTAGGAAAAGTATCTGTAAGTATCTGTGTGATATGGAGACCTAGGAAAAGTATCTGTAAGTATCTGTGTGATATGGAGACCTAGGCAAAGTATCTGTATGATATGAAGACCTAGGAAAAGTATCCATATGATATGAAGACCTAGGAAAAGTATCTGTATGATATGAAGACCTAGGAAAAGTATCTGTATGATATGAAGACCTAGGAAAAGTATCTGTATGATATGGAGACCTAGGAAAAGTATCTGTGTGATATGAAGACCTAGGAAAAGTATCTGTATGATATGAAGATCTAGGAAAAGTATCTGTATGATATGAAGATCTAGGAAAAGTATCTGTATGATATGAAGACCTAGGAAAAGTATCTGTATGATATGAAGATCTAGGAAAAGTATCTGTATGATATGAAGATCTAGGAAAAGTATCTGTATGATATGAAGACCTAGGAAAAGTATCTGTATGATATGGAGACCTAGGAAAAGTATCTGTATGATATGAAGACCTAGGAAAAGTATCTGTATGATATGAAGACCTAGGAAAAGTATCTGTATGATATGAAGACCTAGGAAAAGTATCTGTATGATATGAAGACCTAGGAAAAGTATCTGTATGATATGAAGACCTAGGAAAAGTATCTGTATGATATGAAGACCTAGGAAAAGTATCTGTATGATATGGAGACCTTTATGAAGAACAATGTACTGCATGCTGAAATCTGAATACACTGTACATATACGAATGTAAAAAGATATACAAGCATGTTACTAGACAAGGCCATGTGCCTTATTTCAAAAAATGTATGAAACAGGAAGCAATCCAGAGCCCAATTCCAACAGCACTTACTGGCATGAGTGTTAATCATCAAGAATAATGGAGTACAGAACTATACACCACACATGGATTAATACTACAGCCATGTATACACTGAGGCTTTACTTGTATAGCATACACGTCTAATACAGTACAGGCCGCAGGGTGAACTACTGCATGTACTTTATTTTGACCACGTGGATGTGCAAATATACTGATAACACGCACACAGATTCCTTCATCCAGGTGCACATGTACATGTGATAGCTAGAGCTGCCTCCCAGCCTCAGGGGATGAAGCCTGTTGGATGTGCAAATATACTGATAACACGCACACAGATTCCTTCATCCAGGTGCACATGTACATGTGATAGCTAGAGCTGCATCCCAGCCTCAGGGGATGAAGCCTGTTGGATGTGCACGTATACTGATAACACGCACACAGATTCCTTCATCCAGGTGCACATGTACATGTGATAGCTAGAGCTGCATCCCAGCCTCAGGGGATGAAGCCTGTTGGGTGTGCAAATATACTGATAACACGCACACAGATTCCTTCATCCAGGTGCACATGTACATGTGATAGCTAGAGCTGGACCCCAGCCTCAGGGGATGAAGCCTGTTGGATGTGCATTTATACCGATAACACATACAACATTCTGATGTATACGCACACGACATTCAAGCACCTTCATCCTATATACAAGTGACCCTCATTAACAGTTACCTATACACGACATTCAAACACCTTCATCCTATATACAAGTGGCTGTAGTTAACAGTGACCTATACATGACATTCAAACATCTTCATCCTATATACAAGTGGCTGTAGTTAACAGTTACCTATACACGACATTCAAACACCTTCATCCTATATACAAGTGGCCTTCATTAACAGTTACCTATACACGACATTCAAACACCTTCATCCTATATACAAGTGGCCCTCATTAACAGTTACCTATACATGACATTCAAACAGCTTCATCCTATATACAAGTGGCTGTAGTTAACAGTTACCTGTACACGACATTCAAACACCTTCATCCTGTATACAAGTGCCCTTCATTAACAGTTACCTATACACGGCATTCAAACAGCTTCATCCTATATACAAGTGGCCTTCATTAACAGTTACCTGTACACGGCATGCAAACACCTTCATCCTGTACACAAGTGGCCCTCATTAACAGTTACCTGTACAGGACATTCAAACAGCTTCGTCCTATACACAAGTGGCTGTTGTTAACAGTGACCTATACACGACATTCAAACGCCGTCATCCCATATACAAGTGGCTGTAGTTAACAGTTACCTGTACACGGCATTCAAACACCTTCATCCTATATACAAGTGGCTGTAGTTAACAGTTACTTGTACACGGCATTCAAACACCTTCATCCTATATACAAGTAGCCCTCATTAACAGTTACCTATACACGACATTCAAACAGCTTCATCCTATATACAAGTGGCTGTAGTTAACAGTTACCTGTACACAACATTCAAACACCTTCATCCTATATACAAGTGGCCCTCATTAACAGTTACCTGTACACAACATTCAAACAGCTTCCTCCTATATACAAGTGGCTGTAGTTAACAGTGACCTATACATGACATTCAAACACCTTCATCCTATATACAAGTGGCTGTAGTTAACAGTGACCTATACATGACATTCAAACACCTTCATCCTTTATACAAGTGGCTGTAGTTAACAGTTACCTATACACGACATTCAAACACCTTCATCCTATATACAAGTGGCCTTCATTAACAGTTACCTATACACGACATTCAAACACCTTCATCCTATATACAAGTGGCTGTTGTTAACAGTGACCTATACACGACATTCAAACGCCGTCATCCCATATACAAGTGGCTGTAGTTAACAGTTACCTGTACACGGCATTCAAACACCTTCATCCTATATACAAGTGGCTGTAGTTAACAGTTACCTATACACGACATTCAAACACCTTCATCCTATATATAAGTGGCCCTCATTAACAGTTACCTATACACGACATTCAAACACCTTCATCCTATATACAAGTGGCCCTCATTAACAGTTACCTGTACACGACATTCAAACATCTTCATCCTGTATACAAGTGGCTGTAGTTAACAGTTACCTGTACACGGCATTCAAACACCTTCATCCTATATACAAGTGGCCCTCATTAACAGTTACCTGTACACGACATTCAAACAGCTTCGCCCTATACACAAGTGGCTGTAGTTAACAGTGACCTATACATGACATTCAAACACCTTCATCCTATATACAAGTGGCTGTAGTTAACAGTTACCTATACATGACATTCAAACAGCTTCGTCCTATATACAAGTGGCTGTAGTTAACAGTGACCTATACATGACATTCAAACACCTTCATCCTATATACAAGTGGCCCTCATTAACAGTTACCTATACACGACATTCAAACAGCTTCATCCTATATACAAGTGGCTGTAGTTAACAGTTACCTGTACACAACATTCAAACACCTTCATCCTGTATACAAGTGCCCTTCATTAACAGTTACCTATACACGGCATTCAAACAGCTTCATCCTATATACAAGTGGCCTTCATTAACAGTTACCTGTACACGGCATGCAAACACCTTCATCCTGTACACAAGTGGCCCTCATTAACAGTTACCTATACACGACATTCAAACATCTTCATCCTATATACAAGTGGCTGTAGTTAACAGTTACCTGTACACGGCATTCAAACACCTTCATCCTATATACAAGTGGCTGTAGTTAACAGTTACCTGTACACGGCATTCAAACACCTTCATCCTATATACAAGTGGCTGTAGTTAACAGTGACCTATACATGACATTCACACACCTTCATCCTATATACAAGTGGCTGTAGTTAACAGTGACCTATACATGACATTCAAACACCTTCATCCTATATACAAGTGGCTGTAGTTAACAGTTACCTATACACAACATTCACACAGCTTCATCCTATATACAAGTGGCTGTAGTTAACAGTTACCTGTACACGACATTCAAACACCTTCATCCTATATACAAGTGGCCCTCATTAACAGTTACCTGTACACGACATTCAAACACCTTCATCCCATATACAAGTGGCCTTCATTAACAGTCACACGTAAACAACATTTAAACAGCTTCGTCCTATATACAAGTGGCCATAATTAACAGTTACCTGTACACGACATTCAAACAGCTTCGTCCTATACACAAGTGGCCATAATTAACAGTTACATGTACACAACATTCAAACAGCTTCGTCCTATATACAAGTGGCCGTAATTAACAGTTACATGTACACAACATTCAAACAGCTTCATCCTATATACAAGTGGCTGTAGTTAACAGTTACCTGTACACGACATTCAAACAGCTTCCTCCTCTATACAGGTGGCCATAATTAACAGTTACCTGTACACAACATTCAAACAGCTTCATCCCATATACAAGTGGCTGTCATTTACAGTTACCTGTACACGACATTCAAACAGCTTCATCCCATATACAAGTGGCTGTCATTTACAGTTACCTGTACACAACATTCAAACAGCTTCATCCCATATACAAGTGGCTGTCATTTACAGTTACCTGTACACGACATTCAAACAGCTTCGTCATATACTTTATACACCTGACCATTGAGACATCAACCATTTACATGATACACGTATCAAATATAATACCACCTGACACAACATCCTGACCCTAAATACACCCAGTGGAATTACAGGTACAGCTTCCTACCTGAATCCTCGTCACTGTCTCTGCCCTCGGGGTAATATGGAGCCCCACCCAGCCCAACAGGCTTCCCTAACCCCTCCACCATGACCATGTCGATCTGGAATGACAACGGGTGAGCTTTATTCTTATTCTGGTCTGTCTCCCCATTGCTATCAGGTGTCCACTCTGAACTGTCTCCATCACTGTCCCCAGGGGACTGGTCTTTTTCCCTTAATACCTCTGCCACTCTATCACAACTGTCATCTACAGTATTGTTTACATTTATCACAGATTCACCAGTATTATGAGCACAGTCATTGGCTGGCTCCAGAGTAATTGACGGAATGGCATTATTTACATCTTGTTTATTGCCCTGGGATTGGGATCCTCTACTGACTGGCACCGACACTTTAAGTCTGTCCATTTCTGGGAATGTTCCGTAATCCACCGCTGCCTTGACAGCCTTCCCACTGCTGCCATTGTCTGATTCCTGATTAGCCCTACTGTTATAGTCCCCGGGGCAGACAGATGAGTTTAACTCAGGACAAGTGCCGCCGGCACCTGACTGCAGCTCATCGTCTGATGACAACATCACCGCAGCTGAACCACCTGACTCAATATCCTCCGTGACAACGTCATCGTCGGGTAAATCTGCAGACATGTTCTGACTTGTGACCCCACAGAGCAGACCTCTGGCAGACCCTGAGCTCGCTCAGGTAACAAGCAGTATCGCCCTGAATGACGCCAATCTCCAGCAACCTCTTATAATATCACGGAGGCAACAATGAGCCATACCCATTTTGAGTATATTGCTGAGGACTTTACCAGGCCTAGAGAGAAATCAATACTTCTTGAGAAATCAGCAACAGCTGATTTTGTTAAGAGGAACGAAAACACTGCACAAAGTTGAAAGCTGGCCGAGTAAGAAACATGTTAGACTGTCCAGAGAACATTTATCTATCTATCTATACAGGTGGATAAACCAGCTGTTGTGTTCAGTTTGTTGAAAGCTCAAGGGATGTTCACGAATCAAAAGTGAGTCTTCCACCCACACGCTTTGTGTACAGTGCTCCAGACCAGTTTTAAGAAGACTGTAGCTAGCTCCGACCTTCCGCAACACTATTGTAGGCATATACATACATGTTGGGTCTCCTGTGTTACAGTAGCAAGTTCAAGTCAGATAGATCGGGTTGTTATAGTTAGCAGTTTCTGTTTATAATGGTTAACTACACAACCCCAGTGAACAGACAATTAACATACAGAATTATTGGCTATCTTTCGTGCATGTATAAAACCATATACATGTCTTACAGCAGACACAATGTGTAACTATGTGCACCAAAATATTAAAGAGGAAACAGAATTTCTGATGATGGACGCTGTGAGCATTACGATGGGTAAAATATGAAGGAGATAGACTATCAGTCTTCCGAGGCAGCAGATCGTCCTTCTACAGGAGGCATTCTATTTGGAGTAGCCAAATCGAGCCATGCCAAACTGCATTCTGTCTTTCTCATCAACCCGAGGCCTGTACAGGAAATACGCAAAAGTTACATTAGGCTGTTATTGTTGGCTGTGTGTTCTGGGATCTCATAACTGTCTGCCTAGAACAAGATCACTACTAGGCCCTAGAGCATCGGTGCAATCAGTGCTGTTTCCCAGCTCTGAGGCGCATTAGAAGACAAGGCCAAGACGCTGGAGAGTGTTTTTCACGCTGATCAATCACTTATTTGTTCTCACCTAACAGTTTGCCTAGTATCAGGAGATGCCATTTACAAACAACAAGCTGGCAAGGACTAAATCTAACACTCATCTCGACACACTTGTGGCTCATTTATTTCCTCTCTGAGCCAGAGATCAATTAGACGATTCCCCATCACCAAGAGCTCCTCTTATTACTTCACAGGCTGGGAGCTAGAACTGATGGACAGGTGCCTATACTGCCGAGAATAAGGGGACGATAACAGTTTGTTTCCGGTTCCAAGAATAGAAGCACCAGACACTTATTCACTGGCCGCCTTCTCACACCGACAGTCGTGGTATTCTCCCGTTTTAGGTTAGGCGAAGGCACCATTTCCATGGTCTGCCTTTGTACTATCCCTACTGGGGGCATAAAGCAAGACTGGACAGGCTTTCATTGGTGAAGAGATGCCAAGCCCTCTCACTAGTCGGTCAACACAACCAGACATCTGTTGCAACCCAGCAGCTGACATTGGTTCCCCCAGTCTGCCAGAGACAAAGCGGGTGCAGTGATGTCAGATTAGACGCTTTATCATCTATCAACCCAATAATCGCTTAATGGACTCAAAAGGCTCTTGTCCACCAAGGAGCCACAAATCTGACAGAACTTCCATCTTTAAGGTGTCTAGGACACAATGATTTTGTATCGGACAGGATAAATTTGTTGTTACTCTCTTTAAGGTCACAACTAGTACAATAAAAATGGGAGCAACCTGCAGTGTTACAGCATGGCAAGGAGTGATCAAAGTCTTGCGCTCATTCACTTTCTCTGACAATAATCCAATACCTCATCATACAACATTACACTCATGTCAAGTCTGACCTTTACAAATAATCTTTCTCATTTTTTTGGGTCGCCCAAGATAATTTTATTCCACTGGTGTGAAGAACTCCATAAAGAAAGAGATTCTATTTCCTGTTAGCTGACATTCAATTTCATGCATAAAACATTAAAAGGACTTTTTTATAGCAACACCAAAACCTGTTTTATAAAATTCAGGCCTCAAAAAGTTTAACATTATGAAAGAACAGAAAAAGTTTTGCCCAAAGGTTCCCGGAGAGTTTGATATGGAATCAAATTTCTGGCTATTTTTATATGAACACCGACGTCACAGTGTTCACTAGAGGACAAAAGGGGCTGCCATGTAGAACATACACTTGGGATTCAGCCATACACAGTCTGGTGCTATTCTTGTAAAGTAATTAGTCCACTATCATAATCAACATCAGTGCATCATCAGATGTGACCAATGTACATGTACTTATCAATTTCCTTTCCAGATCAGTTTACTTTCTTATTCACAAGTGACATGTCCACAAGCATTGTGCTCTCAACAGCACAAACTGAAACCTGGAAATCGCTAATTTTCATGGAAGTGCTGTCTTTATTAATGTTTGGCCCATGAAATGTGGAAATGTGTTCAGATTCTGATAATAACCAGATAACTGGTACTGCATGCATGTACAGTATAATACAGCCACGGTACGCTGACGTATTAACTGTCAGTGAAGCGCGTCTGACAACAGCAGCAGCATGTCCTTATCCCATTTAAGTACGATCCTTCAATAGTCATGAAAATATTGATACGAATTACACTCAACACAACGGCCAATCAGCCTTCGTTGCAATCAGACATAAACAGGTCAGGAGGGTGTACATACATGCTGCAGGACCAAATGTATGTATCATTATATCCCTACCTGTTTTATGTTTTCTCAACAAACACCTGATTTCTTTATATAAAAGAAGCATGTAAGGGTATTTACGGCACATGTAGGAATAAAAGTGAAGGAAAAAAATGTAAACACAAAAGAAAAAATTCTCCAAAAAAACTGCTACAATCCCCACAAAGCACAACTCCATGAGGATGAAAATTCTAACTCATTGCCTGTTCACACTATGCTTTAGCTTACACCACACTGATGCTGGAAAGAAATAAAAAAACAAAACAGGCACCAAAGGGTGAACAGAGGATGGAATTTGGAATTGAGTTATCTTTCAATTACTAGGCTTTCCTTTGACGGATTAATGCTTTTCAGGCCCCTTTATGAGTTTGAAGAGATTTAAGCAATCTACTTTTGGAGATCGACCCCCCTCCCCAACAGGGGGAGTTCTAAACCTGCAATGTTTAAGACATCTGACAGCAACATGGGGAGTAAGATATTGATCACGAACATCGGCATAAACTTTGCAACACCACAAGGGTTTTGACTGATTTCACGCCAGGTTAACTGCAATTCTGCTTGTAGCCTATTGCGAACTCTGACTGGTTGTTGTTGGCATAGAAAATCAGACCGACTCAAAGGAAATAGAAAAGCCATACTGCAGGTCTGAGGAGATAGTAAAGTGAATATCCATACCATTCTGTACACTAAATGAAAACAATGAAAATCATTCCCTGATATCTGAAGGCTTCTAAGTTCACAGATATATGTATTAAAAAGTAGTCCTGAAACCACGTCCTGAAATCATGTCTATATATATGTTCTAGCGGTACTGTAAGCAGCTCACTTTCAAAAGCAATAAAACACAATGTTCATTATCTAGTTGGAATGTGTATATGTACATATTTCGTTCAGAGAAATCCAAACTGCCCCAAAAAAAAATCTGCCAAAATTTGATTGGGAGGTTTTTTTCTCCACAAAGGGCGACAAGACAGGGACCATTACACAAATCAATATCAATTTCCTATGGCTAGCTTTCTAAACGAAGATTATGTGAATTTTTCAGAGTGACTTGCGTGACTGCCGTGTCAATTCTGTTAATTGGTTCATCCTAGTGCAGCTATCGTCCCTAATTACTGTTACTCAATGAATTTCTGATTTCCCGACGTGTATTAAAAATAGATACCCACACATACCAGGCTGGCACATTTATATACCATGCACCTGTACCCCTACTCTAAATTCCCAACAAATCTGATCATCATGGAAACTATCACTTTTAGTTGAAATTTGAAAATATAATTCATATTTTGAAAACAACACATGGAATGCACTGTAAATTTCTTGAGGTTTTAAGGTAATAATAAACTCTTTGAAAACAACACTACACCTACATGATAATTTCCTGTATCTATATGTATCCAACTGGTATCATATACATGAGGCTCAACAATAATTATCCGTGCTTAATACCAACAGAAAATTTTAATTTATGCATCCAGCTTAAAGGATTTTAAAGTGGAAAATAATTTTCTGGGTCAAACCATTGTGAAAAAAAATATGGCAACTGCTGGGCACAGAAATACTTATTTTTCTTTGTATAAAACACAAAAACAGAGTTTCTTCTGAAAATGGTTAATTCAAGCATTTAAAGAAGTCATGTAAGCAGCCATAAAATAAGTTGGTGATTGTGGACAGCCTGATACTCATTTTATACTCAAGGACAAAATGTTACATTGCCCTTGTTTACCCACTGATATGCGAAAAGCAAGCAATGTGTAGACTTATTAAGTACGTGTACATACCTCAGCACATACACATTAAAAACTGAAGCCTCAATCATTTTTATAGAAGAATGGAAAATCTTTCTGATTATAAATGTGACAACAACCAGTTAGATCATTAAGGTTATGAAATTATCAAAGGCTCCATGCAGGCCGTTCCATGAACAAAGCATTATGGTGGACATTGAACTGGTTGAAATGGCACCTTATATTTTTGTAAAAAGTTCACAACGGTCACTTCACACTAAAACAGAAATACTTGATAACATTCAGAGATCCTACAGAACAAACAACTATGCTGCTTGAATGTACCAGAGTATACTTCTCGTCAGTGTATCTTTGTCTTTTTTTTTAATTGCTCATAGTTCTCTTGTCAATACAGACCACATGAACACAACATGTCCTATCAATGGGAGAATTCTGAGCTATATTATGAAATCGGACCCTTGTCTAATTACTACACATATATTTGGCCTTCCAAATAACAGTAGCCAGGCTTTTAATTATCTATCAACTGATACAGTAGATGGATGCCAATAACACTGCAGATGAAAGTGATGACAAAGATCAAAGGATTATAACTGTGCATGAGTATATACATTCACCTGTCAACATATACTGTAATATTCAGGTAACCCTCCACTAGCTACATTTATCTTTATCACTGTAGGGGACATGAATCTTCTGAAGTCTTCATCAATTTACGATGTAATAGCTATTGTACAAAGCCTAAAAAGTATGACATAAAAGTAACTGTTAGCATGACAACCATTATTGAGATCATGTACACCATTCCATGGTCAGTGAAGCATATTAGATATCGATGTACATGAGCTTCTATATAATACATGTGCATGAGCTTCTATATAATACATATACATGAGCTTCTATATAATACATGTGCATGAGCTTCTATATAATACATGTACATGAGCTTCTATATAATACATGTACATGAGCTTCTATATAATACATGTACATGAGCTTCTATATAATACATGTGCATGAGCTTCTATATAATACATGTGCATGAGCTTCTATATAATACACATGCATGAGCTTCTATATAATACACATGCATGAGCTTCTATATAATACATGTGCATGAGCTTCTATATAATACTTGAGCATGAGCTTCTATATAATACATGTGCATGAGCTTCTATATAATACACATGCATGAGCTTCTATGTAATACATGTGCATGAGCTTCCATATAATACTTGAGCATGAGGTTCTATATAATAAACATGCATGAGCTTCTATATAATACATGTACATGAGTTACAAGCATCCCTGTCACTCCAAACTGTACCATAAGAGAATGCCAAAAATGTCAATTAACTTGATGAACTTCATCAAATGTACAGTTGCATATATAGCCATAAAACTAAAATAAATGGTTAGAAATTCTCCCAGAATCCTGGATGCTTATGATTAATTCACACCTGAATCAATGAAATATAGAGAAAAGACATGATTTGTGGCAAACTGATTTTGAAAAATAAGATTATATCTCAATTAACAAAGAATTTCTCCTAACCATCTAACGTGAAGTCAGAAATGTCCTGCATATCAGATGGACTTCAGATAACAACTCCCTTCGGATTTGCAGACTATAAATGAAGCGCTGATATGAGAAATGCATCCATATGTAACACGTTTATTGTTCTTGCTCACCATCTCTCAAAGTCTCCCCCCGCCCCACATCCCTCCTCTAATGCTGATCATAGTACCAGAATCTTTCATCAATTGGGCTAGAGATTTGGGACCAATTACGTCTGGGAAGTCTGGGGGAGTCTAGGCCAGACTGATGAGCCTGTTACATGAAGCTAGATGCAGGGTTATAATCTCTGTAATCCAATCAACCAGCTTGGCAGTTCACCAAATTGGGCAGTGCCTGGCCTCGTGCCCACCTAACCATTTATTCAGTAATTATCAACTGGCAATACAGCCGTGTCCAGTTTCTAATTATAAATCAAAGAGAAAGGTGACAAAACATGCAGTGACAAAACAAGGTTTGATAATCTATTTAGGACACCCCATCCCTCAATTATACATGTATAGGCCATTGTCTGAGACAAACAGATATACTTTGGCAATTTTGTCATGAAAACAGAAGGACATACTCATCTTGGATAGCACAATCCTTGTATCCAAACGAGATACTGTAGTGATGGATGCTTTATTATCTGTCAGTCATCCAGGCTGTGAAATGCTGTGGAGCTTCTTGCCAATCTAATTCTTCAACCTTATCAAGTGCCTTTGCGACCAACACTTTTAACATTCTAAGAGAACTAAGTAAGAGAATTAATTGACACAGTTTTGTGAAGCTTGCATCTTTTAATAGTGACAAAAACAAATCATTTTTGTGGTCATTTTTACAATAAATGTATGCATAAACTCGACTGAAAAAAAGGTTTTAAATAAGAAAGGATAGACGGGATTATTTTGATAGGTAAGGCACTCTGGATTCATCCCTGTCATCCTGTTGAAATCAATTCATTGATCATCAAGGGGCATGTGCTGGAGAGTTCTTGGTACATATATACTCTCTGTATGTAGTGTAGAGCTGCTTAGGTTTTTGATGATCAAGGGGAACATACTGGAGAGTTCTTGGTACATACATACTGTGTATATGTAGTGTAGAACAGCTTAGGTTTTTGATGATCATGGGGAATGTATTGGAGAGTTCTTAGAACATATATACTCTCTGTATGTAGTGTAGAACAGCTTAGGTTTTTGATGATCATGGGGAACATATTGGAGAGTTCTTGGAATATATATACTCTCTGTATGTAGTCTAGAACAGCTTAGGTTTTTGATGATCATGGGGAACGTATTGGAGAGTTCTTAGAAGATATATACTGTTTGTATGTAGTGTAGAACAGCTTAGGTTTTTGATGATCATGGGGAACGTATTGGAGAGTTCTTGGTACATATACACTGTCTGTATGTAGTGTAGAATAGCTTAGGTTTGTGATGATCAAGGGGAATGTGCTGGAGAGTTCTTGGTATATACATACTGTGTGTATGTAGTGTAGAACAGCTTAGGTTTTTGATGATCAAGGGGAACATATTGGAGAGTTCTTGGTGCATATACACTGTCTGTATGTAGTGTAGAACAGCTTAGGTTTGTGATGATCAAGGGGAACGTGTTTGAGAGTTCTTGTTACATATACACTGTCTGTATGTATGCTTAGGTTTTTGATGATCAAGGGGAACGTATTGGAGAGTTCTTGGTACATATACACTGTCTGTATGTAGTCTAGAACAGCTTAGGTTTTTGATGATCAAGGGGAACATATTGGAGAGTTCTTGGTGCATATACACTGTCTGTATGTAGTCTAGAACAGCTTAGGTTTGTGATGATCAAGGGGAACGTGTTTGAGAGTTCTTGTTACATATACACTGTCTGTATGTAGTGCAGAACAGCTTAGGTTTTTGATGATCAAGGGGAACTTATTGGAGAGTTCTTGGTACATATACACTGTCTGTATGTAGTGTAGAACAGCTTAGGTTTTTGATGATCAAGGGGAACATATTGGAGAGTTCTTGGTACATATACACTGTTTGTATTTAGTGTAGAACAGCTTATGTTTTTGATGATCAAGGGGAACGTATTGGAGAGTTCTTGGTACATATACACTGTCTGTATGTAGTGTAGAACAGCTTAGGTTTTTGATGATCAAGGGGAACTTATTGGAGAGTTCTTGGTACATATACACTGCCTGTATGTAGTGTAGAACAGCTTAGGTTTTTGATGATCAAGGCGAACGTGTTTGAGAGTTCTTGGTACATATACACTGTTTGTATTTAGTGTAGAACAGCTTAGGTTTGTGATGATCAAGGGGAACGTGTTTGAGAGTTCTTGGTACATATACACTGTATGTAGTGTAGAACAGCTTATGTTTTTGATGATCAAGGGGAACGTATTGGAGAGTTCTTGGTACATATACACTGTCTGTATGTAGTGTAGAACAGCTTAGGTTTTTGATGATCAAGGGGAACTTATTGGAGAGTTCTTGGTACATATACACTGCCTGTATGTAGTGTAGAACAGCTTAGGTTTTTGATGATCAAGGCGAACGTGTTTGAGAGTTCCTGGTACATATACAGTGTATACTGTCTGTATGTAGTGTAGAACAGCTTAGGTTTATTTAGTTGCTTGGTGACAAGGCACTACTCTACTCGTTTCACTTATATTGTACTATGATGGCAGTCAGGTTCATGGGAGGCCATCCCAGACTAACCCATTGCCTTTGGGTACCTCTCAAGCCTCATGACTTGAAGCCATGTGCAATTCCAGCCTCAGCAGAGAGCTGGATTTGAACACATGACCTGGTAATCAGGGAGCCAGCAGTTTATGCTTCTGAACCAGAAATGATCAAGTCCTTACGGGTGACGGTGTTCATTAATCCATGCAGAGCAGATCCATCTTTTCAGAGTTAAAAATTCACCCGGAAACATGACCTAACAGTAATTAATGGTGCCTGTATTAATTATACCATCGATACCAATTCCCATGACCGGAGAACTAACGAAGATTTATATACCTGTACTAACTAATCAAATGATCAATGATCCCCATGGTCAGAGGCTCTCTCACATAAACATGCACACATATTTTCCTCGCATATTTTGTGTAGGCTTTGATGTATTTACCACCTAATGAGGTATTACAATTGCAACAGGTAAAATAACATGTTCAAAGCATGTATATGCTAAAGCGGTGATTGAAGTTACCTGTGTATATGTACCATAAATGACCCTGAATTTCATCCATGACTAGACTTCCCTATTTTTCCTGATTCTAAGTTCTACTGATTTTAGAAGAGTGTTTTGAGGTTTGATTCCAACATGGTATGATATTCTACTGGGAAGTTGTACGTTTCAGCACCACAGCATTTTGTGACATTTATTTGCCTGTAAAAATACACTTTTGCGTGTAAATTTTACGTCATTTAGAGTAGCTATGTTAAATGTGTGTTCACATCCTGCCCTTGGCAGCCTTCATCACTTGGTATGTAAAGACACACTTTCAGAAGCACATACAGGCCTTAAAATGACACTTTTTATGATAACACTTTCAGTCTATCTGACGAGAAATTAACTCCACACGAAACTCTGAAGTGGCCTTATAACTTGGGTATATCAATCAGAGATCTAGGAAAATGTGTCCCTTGACAAATGCTAACCTTTAGGTGAAATACAGTAATTTGGATGACGAACAAGTTTGCCCTAGCTACACGTATGTGTACATGTAAACCTCAATACTGCATATACTAAATCCAGGGATTCAAGCTGACTGATCTTACTGAACACTGAACACCTCCACAAACAACCACATGTACCTACAGGATCTCCACAAACGACCACATGTACCTATAGGTTCTCCACAAACAACCACATGTACCTACAGGTTCTCCACAAACAACCACATGTACCTATAGGTTCTCCACAAACAACCACATGTTACCTACAGGTTCTCCACAAACAACCACATGTACCTACAGGTTCTCCACAAACAACCACATGTACCTATAGGTTCTCCACAAACAATCACAAGTACCTACAGGTTCCCCACAAACAACCACATGTACCTACAGGTTCTCCACAAACAACCACATGTACCTACAGGTTCTCCACAAACAACCACATGTACCTTCAGGTTCTCCACAAAAGCCAGGTTTAATTGATGAGAAAGGTTTTGACTGAAAAGTCTGAAGAAAAAAGCCCCCACAAATCAGAGGAGTTAAGCCACATCAAATCTCTGTGTCTGACAATGGGTTTTGTCCTAACAAAATGAACACATATGGAACCATTAAATGGAGATTGGCTATAACAGAGGGACATCTTTATGTATACAATCAAGATTCAATAACTGGTTTACTTGATCTTTGAGGGCCCTTCGTGGATGAGGGGTAAGACGCCAAAGAGAAAAAATAAAATAATGATCAAGAGAGAAAAAATAATTTAATCAACATCAAAACAGTAGAAACGGGTGCTTTTATGCACAGTCGGTTGGGTTATGCCCAACAAAACATACATGTACATGTTTGTAATGATATACATGTACTTTACTAGCAAACCATTACTATACATGTATGGGCATTACAATGATAAAAGGGCACCTCCTCACACACCAGAGTTAGGAGACACCCAGCCCCTTGCCAGTAAGTGCTTTGATTTAAACTCTAGTCCATGTTGACCTGAACCTTGATTCATGTAGTGATAGAATAGCCAACTTATTAAAACAAAAAAACTTACCCGAACACCCAGGCCACTTTCCCTAACAATCATTATACCTCTATGCTAATGATCAAATACAAATGTTCCTATTACAGCTTGGCCATATTATTATACATGCCTAGATCACTAAATAACTGTTATTAGACAAAGCATTCAAATTTATCATTGAAGGAAACATGCCACACCAATGGGTGAGTATACTAAGGGTGTTAGGGGTGGGTGGTTGTATGATGGTGTTTGTGGGTGGTGCAGGGTGTAGATGGGTAGGTGGTGACGGTGTTGGGGTGGGTGTTGATAGTGGTGAGGTGGGTGAGTGGTGATAGTGTTGGGGCTGGGTGGGCTTGTGGGTGGTGATGGTGTTCTGGGTGAGTGGGTAATGAGGGTGTTAGTTGTGGGTGGGTGGTGAGTGAGTGAGTGAGTGGTTGGGGTTTAATGTCATACTCAACAGTTTTTCAGTCATATGGAAGCCTCAGGGTGCCTCCTTGTCACAGGACAGATTTCCACCACTCTTTTATTTAGTGCTGCTTCACTGAGCAATTATACTGATTGGGGTCAACCAGTCATTGCATTATCTCCTTCATGCTGAACACCAAGCAAGGAAGCTGCAACTTCCTCTTTTAAAGTCTTAGGTGTGATTCGACCCAGGATTGATCATGGATCTACCGCTCCTGAAGCAGACGCTCTACCAACTGTGCTATCCGGGCTGGTCTGGGTGGGTGGTGATGTATGGGAGATGGGTGAGTAATGATGGTGTTGGGTGTGGGTGGGAGGTAGTGTTGGGCGTTGATGGGAGGTAGTGTTGGGTGTGGATCAGGTAGTGTTGGGTGTGGGTGGGTGGTAGTAATGGGAGTGGGTGGGAGGTAGTCATTGGTGAGGGTGGGTGGTAGTGATGGGTGTTGATGGGAGGTAGTGATGGTGTGGGTAATGATGGTGTTGAGGCTGGGTGTGTAATGATGGTGTTAGGTGTGGATGGTGGTAGTGATGGGTGGGGGTAATGATGGTGTTGGGAGTGATAGTGATGGGGTAGGGGTAATGATGGTGATGGGGTTGGGTGTATAATGATGGCGTTAGGTGTGGATCGGTGGTAGTGATGGGTGGGGGTAATGATGGTGTTGGGAGTGGTAGTGATGGGTGGGGATAATGATGGTGCTGAGGCTGGGTGTGTAATGATGGTGTTAGATGTGGATGATGGTAGTGATGGGTAGGGGTAATGATGGTGTTGGGGAGTGATAGTGATGGGTAGGGGTAATGATGGTGATGGGGCTGGGTGTTGTAATGATGGCGTTAGGTGTGGATCGGTGGTAGTGATGGGTGGGGGTAATGATGGTGTTGGGAGTGGTAGTGATGGGTGGGGATAATGATGGTGTTGAGGCTGGGTGTGTAATTATGGTGTTAGGTGTGGGTGGGTGGTAGTGATGGGTGGGGATAATGATGGTGTTGAGGCTGGATGTGTAATGATGGTGTTAGATGTGGATGGTGGTAGTGATGGGTGGGGGTAATGATGGTGTTGGGAGTGATAGTGATGGGTGGGGATAATGATGGTGTTGAGGCTGGGTGTGTAATGATGGTGTTAGGTGGGGGTGGGTGGTAGTGATGGGTGGAGGTAATGATGGTGTTGGAAGTGGTAGTGATGGGTGGGGATAATGACGGTGTTGAGGCTGGGTGTGTAATGATGGTGTTAGGTGGGGGTGGGTGGTAGTGATGGGTGGGGGTAATGATGGTGTTGAGGCTGGGTGTGTAAATGATGGTGTTAGGTGTGGGTGGGTGGTAGTGATGGGTGGGGTAATGAGGTGTTGAGGTTTACCCAACTAATCTTCTGATGCAATGTACTGCACAGCCAGGTCACGTAACAACAGTGGTTTACAAACAGGTTATTCTTAGATCTGAAAGCTTGGGGTTTTATGTGGACTAGGTATAGCTGTTGCCGGAGAAACTGAGACTGGCAAATTTCCGGAGACCATGCATGTGGAATAAGGCATAAAACAACTGCCAAATGCTTCAAATATCATAACACACAGTGATTCTGCACTGCTAAATAAAGCTAGGATACTGTCATTGTAACACAAATGATCCTGAACTATAAAGGTTTATACATTTTAACACAAAGTGATCCTGCCCCATACATATTCAATACAATTTTGCACAAAGTGATTCCTGCACCATACAGGTTCATACAATTTTGCACAAAGTCATCCTGCACCATACAGGTTTATACAATTTTGCACAAAGTCATCTTGCACATACAGGTATATAGAATTTTGCACAAAGTGATCCTACACCCTACAGGTTTATACAATTTTGCACAAAGTGATCCTGCCACTATAAAGGTTTATACATTATAACATGAGGTAATCCTGCACCATACAGGTATATACATTTTAGCACAAAGTAATCCTGCACTATACAGGTTTATACATTTTAGCACAAAGTGATCCTGCACCATACAGGTTCATACAACTTTACACAAAGTGATCCTGCACCATACAGGTTCATACAATTTGACTCAAGGACGATAGTTTTGTATCTAACTGATCTCCCTTAGTAAATAAAGCATTACTATTATTATTAAGACATGGCTTAATAAAGCTAGGATATGGTCAGCTTAATAAAGCTAGGATATGGTCAGCTCTCTCGGGAACCCATAGGATCAATGAGCCACCTTTTCAATAAGCATATAGTCAGTCAGAATACATGATTTTTGACATTTACCAACAATAGAGTTCGCACGCCAAACTCTTATTCCAAAGGTTTCCAAGGCCTTGAATAAACCCTGAGAATAAAGAAGGGAGCTTATACATATATATAGCTAAGCGAAGTGCCCTGAATATGACCTATGATGTTAACAATTACGGGTAGGGGTGGAGCCAAATGAATCTGGATCATTTTCTATTTTTACTTGTTAGTGGCATATATATATATATATATATATATATATATATATATATTGGGTGGGCATAAAAAAATGGGCTGTACTTTGATGCCATATTGTTCCATTATCCTTATCCTTCAAACCCTTTCAAACTTTAGACATTCAAATGGCATGATTTTGTTAATGTACTGACCAACTTCCAAGGCCATAGCTTGAATAGTCTGTACACAGGGTTAAAATGAAAACATAGCCTCAAAAACACAAGTTCCAGTAACCCACATTGCATCACCTGTCAGGTTTCATGAGTAGAGTACGCTGCACGTGTGTGACATGCATCAATCAAGTGTCGTCTGGAAAAATTGTCTTTCTAGTGTCGAGAGAAACCCTTGTCAGATAGGCACAAGTTTTGCTGAATCAAGATGGTTTTCCCTGCAGCGCACAAGGAATAGATCACCAACATGTTTCACTGAAAAGGGTTGGAGAGGGGCAGAAATTGTGAAAGAATTCCTGGTGAAAAACTGGAATAAAAGTTTTGTTAACAATGTGACCAGAAAGTTAGAAAGGACAGGTTCTCTAGAAAGGAAGTCAGGCAGTGGACGACTTTTTGCTCAGAAGAAAATCTTCACTACGTGGAAGAGGCATTTTGTTCCCAGGAAGACAATCCCGGCACTCACAAATTGCTGAGACAGATTGCCAGGAACCTTAGAGTATCTCAGACTTCTGTGAGAAATATGACAAAAGAACTGGGATTAAAATCGTACAAGCGAATATGGACTTCAAGAAAGGATGAAACAGTTCAACAGAAAAGAAAAACACGTTGCAGAAACCTTGATGATAAGTTTTCGAAGGAGAAGGTGAAGAAAATTGGCTTCACGGATGAAAAAGACTTTCCATTTGAGATTGCACAATAAACAGAATGATCACATTTATGGCAAACGAAAGCGGGACATTCATGTTAAGAGGCTGTACCATGAATCAGGTAGTCGGTTTACGAAGAAGTTGATGGTTTCTGGCGGAGTTTGTTGGCGCGGAATAACCCGCATACATTTTATTGATACCGAAAAGACTACGGTCAATTCCGAAAATTACACGAAATTACATTACAATTACATCGTGGCCTTACCCCGGATTTCGCCGGTTGTACAGAGAAAATGACTTTGTCTTCTAGCAAGACAGCACGCCATCCCATGCCACCCGTGCAACACAGCAGCATCTTGAGGAAGGGACTCCTTCATTCATAACTAAGGACGAGTGGCCACCGCAGAGACTGCAATCCAATGGACTACTCTGCGTGGAATTCTCTGAGCGAGTTTATGAGGGTCGCACGGAAAAATTCACTGAGGAAGAACTAAAAGCACGCATCAAGGACTGTTGGAAAAAAAATGACTGTTAAGGTGATTTGGGACTCAATCAGTTCATGGAAGAAACGCTTGGGCGCCGTCTACCGAGAAGCTGAATATGAATTAATCACCGTTTCAAGTAAAACAAGGTAGAACATCGTTTTGAAATGTCCGAGCATTTTTGACTCTATTTTGATTTTAGTCCCATGAACAGAAATCTTAAAGGCTGAAATTGCAATTTGGTCCATATACTTAGGACATAATAGCTTTTGAGTGTGTAAATTTTTATAAGCTGACGTAAGAAGATTTCGGAGATATTGAGCGTCAAAGTACGGCTCATTTTTTATGCCCACCTGAACTGGAGCAAACTTACTGTAGCTGCCTTAATGGCCTTATCTACATCAAACCCTCTACAGGTATCCTGCTCTCTCTAGTTCTAGGATTGAATGCTCATGACAATGCATGCAGCTCATTCTCTTTGAAGCTTCATGGAATTTGAGCCTTTTCTGACCTTTTAATTGGTTCATAAAAACGCCATACTCTGAGTTACTTATTCACGAGCCGCCCACAGGGGCTGGGCTAACATGCCTGTAACAGGATTAGCTCAGGTCTTCTGCTTTTCCATGCCCAGCCTGCAGAAGCCTGTGTATACTACAGCATCATTAGCAGTTCCTCTAATTTCCCTAAGTGATAATTTTCTGTATTGATTTCCGTTTATTTTTTGATGGATTGTTCCCTGATGTACAGAGGTAGGTTATCAGAGAGCTAACAGGGCCACCCCTGGCTCCTTCTCTAACATCTCAGTTCCCATACCTTACCTTCCCTCAGCTGTCATTTACTACCTATTCCCTACCATCAATTCAGCCCAGAATGTGATGTAAGTGTCTGGCTGTTGAGCACTCTTAACAGGTTACATGTACACGTACCTACCACTTATTACAATTAAGCCCAAAAAGCATCTTAAAGCTGCCCAACCACTAAAACAACCATATGAAGAATAAAATTCAGTAATCTTGTTCGGCCATGAGCAGTTTAGTACTACACATAAAATTAAAAATAAATTAAATTTTCTGCTAAAAACATCGTTTAATTTTTGAAATAATAGGTGAATAATACACAAACAATACACATTAAATATTTACTTGCAAGAGTACCAACAACATTTTAAAATTTTGGCTAAAACAGACAAACATAAACTGAGCATTTAATGTCAGAATACACATTGCACCTTTGAGTTTGCACGCCTATACTGTTACATCTAGTTCACCTGGGATCAGTAGCATTCAGAAGCATTCAATACAAAACACAAAATGAAAAATAAAAATAAAAACAGTTTGCATATATAAGCGACACATGTAAATTAAAAAATACCACCCATCACACTGATTATAACACAAATAAGGTTTTTTAATTTTACGGTAATTACCACAGACAAGGAATTATTTATTTAATATTTCACTTATATGACAGTGGTCAGCATTATGGTGGGAGGAAACGGGTCACAGCCCGGGGAAAACCCATGACCATCCGCAAAATGCTGGTAGGCCTTTCCAGGTACTACTTTTGGAGATGTCTGACTATTAATATACCCTCACATTGTGCTATACACTGTTGTTCGAGATTCAAGCTGAAGGTATAACATAAGCTTCTGCTCTACTTTCTACAGGTGAGCTAAGAAAAACGGGAATAATACTTGAGACCTGGTCTTTGCGGTGACTCACATCAGCAATTTTCCAGCCATATCCTGGTGAGGTGATTGCTTACACCATACATGTACATATAATTAGCAAGGACCCTAATGACAACATTCAGGTTGATGGGGTTTAAATTTTCAACCAGGCCTTGGGCCTGATTTACAACTAAAAAGAGTTTTGATCAAAAACAATTAATGTAAGACTAATGGCATGGACAAGATAATATCTTCCATGAGATGTGACAGCATGTCTACGGTATTGTTAGTCGGGAATAGCCAGTTAACGTAACATGAAACAAACACTGCCCCAGCCAACCTTGAAGTGGAGATAGCGCTCAATGGTTGAGAAGGACTATGTTATCTTAGGACAGTTCAAAAATAAATCATTCTGTCCATTGGAGATAGTTGAATTTAATACTCTGTGTAAATCACCCTTCAACCAAGACAAATGTTGGCAACACCCTTTACAAATTATTCACCGGCGTTGGTACCTAATTCTGGTGAAAAACAAATTTAGAAGCCAGTGCAAATAAACAGATTTGATAATAAAGCTCACTGCTTCACTGATTGTCAGCCTGTTTACAAGATGTTTCCTGGCAGAGCAAAATGGCAGTGAGCCGACTAAAATAGAACATTTCAATTACACAAACTGAGCTGTTTTTGACGAGCTTCTGTAATGTGGTTCATCTTCGCCTTTAAATGTGGATACAGACCGACAAAGGTCAACAGCTGATTAAGAAGATGTGAGGAAAATAATGCTTGACAGTTACAGGATCTCAGATTAGGACAGACCTTCTGCTAGTCTTGTCGATTTTATGAAACACTGCACAAACAATTAATCAACAATATTACAGTATAAACACAGCTAAGAGAATCAAGGCTCACAAGAACACAAGATTGCATCAGTCCTTGGTAAGCACATTTGTGTTAACTGTGCCTCCCCACACAGAGAAACTACCTTCTGACATGTCTCGTCGTCATGACAGTACCAGTAATTATAAACAAGAAACACGCTGGAATTACTGCAAAAGAAATACTTGAAAGAATCCAGGTACTTGTGTTGAAATTCATGTGTGTTAATATGTGCATATTCCAGTACATTCAGTACACACATGTATAACCCAGCTGTGCATATTTCAGTACATTCAATACACATGTGTATAACCCAGCAGTACATTCAATACACACATGTTTAACCCAGCTGTGCATATTCCAGTACATTCAATACACATGTGTATAACCCAGCAGTACATTCAATACACACATGTTTAACCCAGCTGTGCATATTCCAGTACATCCAATACACACATGTATAACCCAGCTGTGCATGTTCCAGTACATTCAATACACATATGTATAATCCAGCAATACATTCAATACACACATGTATAACCCAGCAGTACATTCAACATACCCAAGTATAACCAAGCAGTACATTCAATACACATATGTATAACCCAGCTGTACCATATTCCAGTACTTTCTAAACACACAAGTATAACCCAGCAGTGCGTTCAATACACACATGTATAACCCAGCAGTACATTCAACATACCCAAGTATAACCAAGCAGTACATTCAATACACATATGTATAACCCAGCTGTGCCATATTCCAGTACAATCAATACACACAAGTATAACCCAGCAGTACATTCAATACACACATGTATAACCCAGCAGCACATTGAATACACACAGGTATAACCTAGCAGTATATCCAATACACACATGCATAACCCAGCAATACATTCAGTACACACATGTTTAACCCAGCTGTGTATATTCCAGTACATTCAATACACACATGTATAACCCAGCAGTACACACAATACACCCATGTATAACCCAGCTGTGCATTTTCCAGTACATTCAATACATACATATATAAACCAGCAGTACATACAACCCAGCCGTACATTCAATACACACATGTATAACCCAGCAGCACTTTCAATAAACCCATGTATAACCCAGCTGTGCAGATTCCAGTACATTCAATACACATGTGTATAACCCAGCCGTACATTCAGTACACACATGTTTAACCCAGCTGTGCAGATTCCAGTACATTCAATACATACATGTATAACCCAGCAGTACATACAATACATCCATGTATAACCCAGCTGTGCATTTTCCAGTACATTCAATACACACATGTATAGCCCAGAAGTAAATTCAATACACACATGTATAGCCCAGCAGTACATTCAATACACAAATGTATAACCCAGCAGTACATTCAACACACACGTGAATAACCCAGCAGTACATTCAATACACCAGCAGTACATTCAACACACACAAGTATAACCCAGCAGTACATTCAGTACACACATGTATAACCCAGCAGTACATTCAATACACACAAGTATAACCCAGTAGTACATTCAATACACACATGTATAACCCAGTTGCTGGATGTTCTTGTTTCTAATATGCTTTTTCCTCCAAGATTGTCATATTTAACCTTAATTCTGATGAGTACTGTCAAGCCTTTATGACACTCATATTTCTTAAGAGATACCTTGAAAAATGTAATCCTCATGGATTAGCAAGCAGGTCAAAATCAGTTTTTGGAATTACATGCCTATTAATTAAATACAGACTAGCATGTCTTAGATGATGTATTATTTTGGCCAGTCATATTGACTCAATTTTCAATCTGTTGGAAGACAGCTTGGAAGGCTGTTCAATGAACCCACTTTATTTACATGTCCACGTACTGGTACCTTGAACATTACAGAGCTCTGGTCTGTAAAGCATTATCCTGTATTTATTATTTCTGTATCACAATGTCCATACAATTCTGTCACCTTTCAGATCATTTAATGAGATATGAATAAAACTGGTTCTCCAAATACAGATTTTTTTTTTTGCTGTGGTATTAGAATACTATGACGACACTCCACAATGTAAGAAAAATAACATTACAGAGATGGAAAATTACTGAGTTTGAGGGAGATAAAATATCAACACATTGCTGGAATCATCTGCAAGGGTTTTGCAGGAGAAAAAAATTTCATCAAAGAGCTTACTCCACACCTCGGTAAAATCAATAAAACAGTCAATGAGAACAAAACTCTTAACTTTGAAGCATCCATGTGAAATGAGATACTGATCTTAATTTCTAGGCAATAAACTGTGGATTTGCGAGGATGTGGTAGATGCTGGCAGTAGATGCTGGCAGTACATGCTGGCCTTGAGCTAGGCACATCATACATTATTAAACTGCTTCATGGAACAAAATTCCAACACGTCCTCGTGTAGGCTCCCATATAGCGAAAGCACATTCCTTATTTGGGCAGGATGCGGAAAACTGAAGGACTGTTTAAGGTATGACTTAGTCCAATTACGCTGAGCAAAGAGTGGGGATGTGACAAAACTGCGCAAGGGGCCAGGATGCATTCTGAAGCAGGCCCCTAAGACCTTAAGCTAACACATTCAGTATTACGTACGTTTTTGCTTTCATGTGTCTGAGTCACCTTGTTAAACCCATCCTTGGTTTGACAGCTGTACAATGTTCCATCAGTATTACATCCTGCACACGACAGGCTAGTTTGTCAGATTACAGGTACACGTTTATTACGTCTCTCACCCATGCGCTTACATGTTTAACTGTTTAATTAATAGATCATGTGCATGTCTTTCTACAATTTATTTTTTCAAGGTCATTAGCTTCATATACAGGATATCATTTAAATCTAAGATGTTTCAGCTCTATGGCGCTCACACAGAAAATGTGTTTTGCACATAAAACCCACAGTATGGCTCAACAGAGCACTTGTGCACGTGTATGTGACCTAAGGAAGTACTGAAGGATGTACCCTGTAACATTAGTTTTGCTAAACACCTAAAGCCTATATTATTTTTTAAAACTTTTAACTTGATCAGCAATTTGATTCGTTTCAAGAAGATCAGCCTTTCAAAATTCTAAACATTGTTTTATCCTGGTCATTCACTCCAGTTATCGGTGCAGGTATTGTAAACCAAGTACCGGTGTTCACTCATTCTTGTATAAACCGTGAAAAAGCATTTATTTCCAAGCCACTAAGAAGTAGGCAGGAAACCATATCACTGACATTTTTTTCAGTGTAATTTTACACTTTCACACACAAGAGAGGCATGGCTATGTCCCAACTAAAAAACAACTGACAAGTAATCTCCCTTTTGAATTGAGCCTGTCTTTTCTAGGCCCATGAATAAAGCATTTTTTCTTCCCATACACTCACACTATTAAATGAATCCACAAAACTGTAGATGTCCCCTAGTTAGTCGGTGTACCTGCTTCCCCGTACTACTACAGCCTTTTGGTTTCTGTTTGACGCTCCTGACATACACATTTCACAAATCAATACATAAAACAAACCCCAGCTCATGTAGGCCTAGCTGCCTTTGATTTGGGCACATTTTTTTTACGGACATAAGGAAATTCACAGAACTGCTTCATGTACAGAGAAATTTTAGCCTCAAACATTACAAGCATGGAATGTGTTATGTTATTTGTTGACTAACTCCACAAGCACTTACAGAGCTCAGTTTTCAGTGAGTGCATATATCCGTGGGCGTAGTGGGTAGGTGGGTGGGAATGAAATGAGCGAGCCATTAGCCAGTATCCACACCCATAACCTATCACATGTGCAAGATCATCTCTATACATAGCTACAGATCGAATGAGCAGCTGTACAAGAGAAACAAAGTGCTCCCAACAACCTGCATTTCACTGCCCTCAACCGGAAGTTTAAACTTGGCTAATCCTATAAAATAATAAACTTCCATTTTCAGCATATACTGTAGACATACACATACATGTGGATACCACTGCTATGTAACAGCTATCTTGTAATAGTAAAGATCAATTTTACAATTTACTAATTCATATCTGAATTGCTTTCAGTTTTCAGTAGAGAGTAAATAAATGACAGACAACTAATTAAGTCAAAAGGCAAAGCTGATCCACAAGGAATCTCAAGACATATGAGCAAAATCCAGTTGTGTGCTGCTATTAAACTTAAATCGCACTGCCTACAACTGTTCATGGACACCTACATGTAACTACATTGCATGGTGAGAAACACCAACTGTTCCCGATTTCATCATGGACACCTATATGTTACTATATCGCATTGTGACAAACACCAACTGTTCCTCATTTCATCATGGACACCTACATGTTGCCATATTGCATGGTGAGAAACACCAACTGTTCTCAATTTCATCATGGACACCTATATGTAACTATATCGCATTGTGACAAACACCAACTGTTCCCGATTTCATCATGGACACCTATATGTTACTATATCGCATTGTGACAAACACCATTTGTTCCCAATTTCATCATGGACACCTATATGTTACCATATAACACTGTGACAAACACCAACTGTTCCCGACTTTATCATGGACACCTACATGTTACCATATAACACTGTGACAAACACCAACTGTTCTCGATTTCATCATGGACACCTACATGTTACTAATCAACATTGTGACAAAAACCAACTGTTCCCGATTTCATCATGGACACCTACATGTTACTATATAACCTTGTGACAAACACCCACCATTACCGATTTCATCATGGACACCTACATGTTACTATTTAACATTGTGACAAACACCAACTGTTCCCGATTTCATCATGGACAACTACATGTTACTACATCGCATTGTGACAAACACCAACTGTTCCCGATTTCATCATGGACACCTATATGTTACTATATCGCATTATGACAAACACCATTGGTTCCCAATTTCATCATGGACACCTACATGTTACTATATAACATTGTGACAAACACCAACTGTTCCCGATTTCATCATGGACACCTACATGTTACCATATAACACTGTGACAAACACCAACTGTTCCCGATTTCATCATGGACACCTACATGTTACTATATAAAATTGTGACAAACACCAACTGTTCCCGATTTCATCATGGACACCTACATGTTACCATATACACTGTGACAAACACCAACTGTTCCCGATTTCATCATGGACACCTACATGTTACTATATAAAATTGTGACAAACACCAACTGCTCCCAATTTCATCATGGACACCTATATGTTACTATATAACATTGTGACAAACACCCACCGTTCCCGATTTCATCATGGACACCTACATGTTACTATTTAACATTGTGACAAACACCAACTGTTCCCAATTTCATCATGGACAACTACATGTTACAATATAACATTGTGACAAACACCAACTGTTCCCGATTTCATCATGGACACCTACATGTTACCATATAACATTGTGACAAACACCCACCGTTCCCGATTTCATCATGGACAACTACATGTTACTATATAACACTGTGACAAACACCAACTGTTCCCGATTTCATCATGGACACCTACATGTTACTATATAACATTGTGACAAACATCCACCGTTCCCGATTTCATCATGGACAATTACATGTTACTAGATAACACTGTGACAAACACCAACTATTCCCGATTTCATCATGGACACCTACATGTTACTATATAACATTGTGACAAACACCAACTGTTCCCGATTTCATCATGGACACCTACATGTTACTAAATAACATTGTGACAAACACCCACCGTTCCTATCACAGGTACATACTGCCTAATATCAAGCTTCCAACTGTTATCATGGTAATGACTGCACCTGACAATGCCTGGGATTAGTACATGTAATTGACATCAGCCTTTTACAAATGTATGCACTTTATACACATACAATTCTTTACCATAATCTTGCAAATAATGCACCATTCTCCACCTAAATAAATCCATAAAAAATGACATAATTATGAGAGAAGTGACCATGACTCCTCGCCTAAAACTCTAGGATCATGATTCCTCACTTAAAACTTTCGTAGTGCAGAGACGATCATATGTAGAGTATATATCTTAAATTTGGGAGAGTGCTGGTAACGGAAAGGCTGAGTAGCCCTTGACAAACACAAGTGTGGACTATACGAGAGAAAAATGATCCTTAAAGAGGGATCAATTGGAGGCTATGGACAGCACAAAAAAAACAGAACACAGTCAAGTTTGGACTGGAAATCAATACATAAATGCAGACAAAAATAGTACAATGGTTGTCCCTTGGACAGCCAGTAAATGGATGTAGAGAAACTCAGGCCAGTGTGGAATAAACTCTGCAACAAAGAGGCTCTTTATAATGGCTATAAACTTGATTTGGACAAAAGTTGCCAAAGAACAAGGCGTCTAGGAGTTGGAAAGGCACCTTTTTATAGGTACATGTATACAATCAGACGATTCCCTCACCAAGCAGGATCAGCAAATACAATTAACGCTTCAAATACTCCATTTAACTGCCTTAGCTGGGGTTAAACACAGATTTGTCCAGCTGATCAGGTGCAATGACATACCTGCAGCTGGATTGATCACACCTGTGCAATCCTTATTTCACACCTGATCAACTGAACAAAAGGTGAGTTATGACCAGGAGTTACAACTACCTGAGCTGTAGCTTAATTCATACCCAAGTCACTTACACACAATCAGAGCAATGTCCACAGGTAAGTCAACATTTCAAAATATATAAGTAATGGTATGTACAAGAGCCTAGAATATAATACCTGTTGAAGAATTATCCTCGTCTTCCTCAAAATCATCTCCAATATGAAGTTCCGACTCGTCCACACGAGTTACAGTAATTTTGGGTGTTGTCATCGTAATCTGATTCATCAAGAAGCCTATTCATGTATTAAAGCAAGCCCTCCTGCTAAGACTGCAGAGTAACTTTTTCTATTAAAGGTGTTGCTTTCACTGCACAACATCAAAGACAATTTCTCAGCCTAAATACAGCTGTGCATATATGTACACAGCAGGGCCAGTTTGCTGGTGTTACCCACGTGGGTTCCAACAGTACCAGGACGTCAATTGTGATCAGTAATGGCGGTAGTCATGTGCTGCCAGACAGCACTTCCCACTTTCTGACCGTCAACTACCACCAGCACCCCCTTACGCCCCCCCCCCCCCCCCCCCCCCCACTCCAACCAACCTGACTGCACAGTGTGAATCTGGGTTAGACACACAAACACAGGCTGCGACACCAGCAAGCACAGGCCAATATCTCAATCACCTGCCTGTAACCCCTCTTGGCATAGCTGAAGCAGGGTGGTGCAATACCTAGAGACACCACCCTTTCAGACATATGCCATGAATGTTGTGTAGTTATACCCTGCCTCTGAAATACTCTCGCTATTGTCCAATGTCATGTCCCAGCCTTAGTACCATGTCAGCAAGCAATGATTCCCTCTTGCTCACTTACAGCATATGTCATCATTTGACTTCAGCTGGCACACCACAAATCGTAACACGTGCACCAACTCTTCGTAGCACTGTGCAACCTCATCTCATTATCACCCACATATATGTGTAACTGTAAAACAATGGCGATGGAATCTACCACAGAAACACTTACCACATGTATTCATTATCACAACATGCAATAATAATAATAATGACAAGTTTAATGAATGCTGAAAAATATCCTTCCTCAATCATTTTTCACAAAAAGCTGAAAGGCACAGCCTATAAATACAGTGTGTACAATTCCTGCCAGCGTTAACTCAAGCAGTACATCAAAAACCCAAAATTGATACAATTGTATATTCATTTGCAATTTATGGCAGTATTATCTATGCGAATTTTACATCTATAACATCGCAGTGGCACTGACACATGTCATATAACATATGCCAGTAGGTAACATGAAAGCCATCAATAGTAGGAATGTATGTATGCTTGGAGTTTTACATTGCGCTCAATGATTTTTCAGTCATATGACTAGTAGGAGTCATTAGTTGTGTGTACAAGTATATACTGTGTCTCCTTATGGCAGGGTGAGTCCATGCCACTAAAGTGACGCTGCCGCTGTAGCATCATGCTGAAGACACCACACATGACAATCCACCCAGTTATATTATACTGACACCAGGCCAACCAGCTCGGTTCCCTTGCTCTCATCCCTCAGTGCGCAGTGCCAAATGGGGCAACAACAAGTACCAACAAGTTTTAAAGTCTTTGGTATGACCCGACCCAGGTTTGATCATGGGTCTACCGGCTTTGAATGAGTCAGTGCTTAGGCATTAATGTCATACTTAACAATTTTTCAGCCATATGGAGTATATATATCTGATCCTCAGCCCCAGTTTTGAGGCGGACGCTCAAACCATTAGGCCACTGCAGTGGTCCCTATAAATAGTCATCCATTCATTTATACAATACTAATACTGTGTATAATATCAAAGGAATTTTGTTTACCTGCAATTCTCACACCCAACTTTTCTCTTGCATTAACAAGTAAACTGTGTGTGATTTCATCTTACATCCAGCTAACATTTCAACAGATTTCAGAAACTATAGTGACTAAATAGTAAACTATAGTGGGTAAATGTATGTCTACAGTCTAACTGGTTATATTACACACTATCCAATCATCCAGCAGTGTCCATTGTGTTCTCTGTGCAAAAAGCTACTGTATCTGTGTGCGCATACATACAAGACAAGAGTGAAGAAAGCTTCCAGTTCTACATCAAAGTACCACCATGTTTACTATATTCATGGTTATTTTCAATTTTTTTCTTCCCGCTTTGGGTGCCAGGAACTTTTCAAACCCTTAAAAAAAACCATTACAATTTTGTAACACTTCTATGCATTAAGCACATGTAACATGTTTAACATATGCTCTAGCCTATCAGAAACCCAACTGAAAAGTCAAGACAAATAGCGGAACCAATTCCTAACAAGGCTGTCTTTACATCTGAATCAACCAATGAAAACTGAAAAGATTTGATTCAAATTCAAACAAAACAATTTTATGTCAGGCATGAGGGAAATTACCTACACCACTCGCTCATTACAGCATCCAATTCAACACACCAAATGTAACTGAACTCTTCACATTTGTCAAAATACCCGTTATACACCTGTAACTACCAGATATTAGAAACCTTTAGTTAGAAGTTACAAGTAACTTGTAACTTGTAACTTCAAATTTGAATTAGTTCACCTATTTTAGTTCGAAGTTATAAGTTGAAGTTTTAACGCGTAACTGAATGTCTCAATTCATCCAATCCTAGTTTATGATCAAAGGTGCAGTCTGATTGCTATAAAATTTGTGCGTTGATGCTATGCGCAAATCAGGCTATTTGCTTCTAAAAACAGAACTAACTCTGAATAAAGCCACTGCATCTAAAATGACAATCTGAACTCCAAAAAATGTAGGTCTGCTTATGTATATAATATCTTCATATTCACAACTAGACAGCTGTAACAAAATTCTCAGAAAAACAAGTCCAAGAGGGATCAGGTTTAAAACAGTACTGGTCACATTTACAAGTCAGAGTTTGATCACACTGTCTGGGAGGATTAGGGCCTGTAAATATGATGGGGGACAGTAAAGTTGATGAAACCATCCAGTTTGATGAATATCTCTCTCCATCTGACATACATATACAGAATCCTTTGAAGCACACATGTGATTCTGTTATTTCTTGACAATTTCATTTCACACCAACACTTATAATTCAATCCTAAGATAACAGCGAAAGACAATCAAACCTACAGATGGATAAGCAAAGGCAGGTAGCTGCCCACAAGATAATACCATGATATGCCAGCCTCATGTACCTCTCAGGTGAGGAGGATGAAATGAACGTCCATGCTATAAGTGTACCTCTCAGGTGAGGAGGCTGAGATGAACGTTCATGCTATACCGGCCTCGAGTACATCTCAGGTGAGGAGGCTGACATGAACGTGCATGCTATATCAGCCTCGAGTACCTCTCAGGTGAGGAGGCTGACATGAACATCCATGCTATACCTCATGTACCTCTGAGATGTGGAGACTGACATGAACATGCATGCTACATTAGCCTCGTGTACCTCTCACGTGAGGAAGCTGACGTGAACATGCATGCTATACCATCCCCGTGTACCTCTCCAGTATAGCATGAACGTGCATGCTATACCAGCCTCGTCAGTCAGGCAACTGACATGAATGTGCATGCCTCGTGTACCTCTCGGGTAAGGAGGCCGACATGAACGTGCATGCTACACCAACCTCATGTACCTCTCCGGTGAGGAGGCTGACATGAACATCCATGCTATACCTCGTGTACCTTTCAGGCATGCTATACCAGCCTCGTGTACCACTCCAGTCAGGAGACTGACATGAACATGCATGCTTTACCAGCTTCGTGTAACTCTCCAGTCAGGAGACTGACATGAACATGCATGCTGTACCAGCTCCATGTACCTCTGAGGTGAGGAGGCTGACATGAACATGCATGCTATACCAGCTTCATGTACCTCTGAGGTGAGGAGACTGACATGAACATCCATGCTATACCTCGTGCACCTATGAGATGAGGAGACTGACATGAACATGCATGCTACATTAGCCTCGTGTACCTCTCACGTGAGGAAGCTGACGTGAACATGCATGCTATACCAGCCTCATGTACCTCTGAGGTGAGGAGGCTGACATGAACATGCATGCTATACCAGCCTCATGTACCTCTGAGGTGAGGAGACTGACATGAATGTGCATGCTATACCAGCCTCATGTACCTCTGAGGTGAGGAGACTGACATGAATGTGCATGCTATACCAGCCTCATGTACCTCTGAGGTGAGGAGGATGACATAAATGTGCATGCTATACCAGCCTCATGTACCTCTGAGGTGAGGACAGTGACATGAACATGCATGCTATACCAGAGGTGAGGAGGCTGACATGAACATGCATGCTATACCAGACCCGTGTACCTCTGAGGTGAGGAGACTGACATGAACGTGCAAGCACTACAAGCCTAGTGTACCTCTGAGGTGAGGAGACTGACATGAACGTGCATGCACAAGGTCAGGAAATAAACATGTACAACATGTACAGATATTCGTTTTAATCAAAGTAGTCAACAATTCATAAAACACATGCATAAAAATTCAAATGGTTCAATACAGGTACCATGCACTCATTTATCATAATGTTTCTCTTAAATGTCTTTTCCATGTGTCAATGATGAGCAAAATTAAGGATAATTTCTATGTGCTTGTTATATTTGACTGGTATGCAATGTTGTGCTCGAGAATTTTTCGCACATATGACATTCAGTTTTATGTGGAAGAAACTGGAGTGCCTGAAGTGAAGCAATCTATTCAAGTATCTTCCATAACAATACAACTCTCCCTCACTGTACACCACTGCGTCAAAACAATCAAGGGGGAACAACTCTGTGATACAGGTGCTAAATGCCTTCTTAACCAAGGAAACACACAGTGAATACTGTCATGTCCCTTCAACAACAAGTTTCAAATATAGGGTAAAGACCTTGTTTCATTAGTGACATCAATAGCAAACCAAAAATTGTCTGTAACATCAAATGTTGTAGCACGTTAGCTGGTTCAATTTCCACTCAAATTTTTCAGGCCATCAATATTCAAAGGAAAGTGTTTCCCATTTTTATTCACACTGCCATTAAAATTTAGAACCATCATAAATGAACTGTTAATATGTTAATTTATTAAAGTAGGCCACATACATGTAGTTAGGCAAGGTAAACAAACTGTCTGTGAGTTATTATAAAGCAAACATGAAAAGAACATATTACATACACAGAAGTCAACCTGGCAAATTAAATTTTTTTTTTTTAAACTGAGATTGTAATGATGTTTAAGACGTGGACAATCGATGGTTTTATCTTCATTAGATTAATGGATAAATTGTGAAGTTACTTTAGATTTCTTTGTTAGATGTCAAAGTCGTATATGAATGTTATTATCTACATGTATGTACACATAAGTGGGAAGATCTTCCAGCAACATGCGGATGGTAGTGGGTTTCCTCCGGGCTGTGCCCGGTTCCCTCCCACCATAATGCTGGCCGCCCTCATATAAATGAAATATTCTTGAGTGCAGCGTCAAACACCAAACAAATAAACAAATAAATCTATGTACATGCTGATGAGCAATTCAGTTGGGATAACACAGCATTAGTTACATGGTGTAAATGTAGGCCAAAACAAATGTTAATTTGGACAATGCAGTTTGTCACCACCTGGCCCTTTTACAATGATGTTTTAATATTTAACCTGTTTTCACATTTTCACATTAGAATGCAGTGCACAATCCAAGTCACAATAATGATCCACAGAGTGACAGAGCACACATACCATCATACATGAGTATCATAAAACAAAGAAAAAATTCAGTGGAGTTAAAGAAAAGTTTGGAGAAATAAAGAAACTGTTTTTGTTGAAATTCTGACTGATAATCAGATGTAGTTAAAGACAATGTTGAATACTTTATGAAGCATGATAGAATAAAATCATATTCAGAGAAAAGAAATACAAGTACATACACTGCAAGCTGAAAATGCCTAAAGCTGTAGGCAAAGCACAACATGAATGATCATGTACACAGCAAGGAGCTGTCAGTCTTGTGTCAAAAGAAATTAACTTTTATTTACCATAAATGACGGCGTAGTCCCCAGCTACACATCCATCATCCAAGGGCCAGGGGAAAAGGGATGAAAAGTAAACCAGAGCCCAGTAAGTGCAGAAACACAACATCAAACAAAGTGATAAAAGAAATTAACAGTGGGTCAAAAAAAGCACTGAAATGTGTGTGATCTGGCTTCATAACATGGAGTTGAAAGGACAACAAAATATGAATCTTATCGCCATTATTAGGCACATGACTTTAAACTGTATTTAAGTATCTCTTTGGTCTGTTATTTTTTAAAACTTTATGGAATATAATTACTCCAATTTTTGAACCTTTTCAACCACCACTGCAACTAATATTTTGAAACATTCTGTGACAACTATAAGGTATAGAGAAATAATTTGCTCAGTTTTATGAAGCTTTCACCTTAGAAGGCAGAAACAAATCATTTTGGTGTCTTTTTCTTAATAATTGTAAATTATAAATTCCACAAAAAAGAGCTTAGGAGGTTGGAAAGGTTGAAAATTTACAGCAAGCCATAATCATTCTTAACCTCAGATTTAATCTCAAGGCCAAGTTGTCTTCAGAAAATTCCTACACACATCATGACATGAAGCCAGTTTTCACACACCCACATCAAATCAAATAAAACAAAGCCATCAGATTATTTGGATGTCCTGCCATTTGAGTCAGACATAGCTACAGAAAGTTAGAAAGGATTTTTAATAAAAATTAACAATATAAAACTGAAAATGCATGCAGTTCCTTTGCTAAGTTGTTGTTTGTTTTTAAGGTGAAAATAAAATTGAACACAGCTGTATCTGTCCTTTGCATACATGCTGTATGTATATATGACAAACAAAATTCCATCTTCCCTCACAACTCAAAATCATGGATAAACTAGTGCTTTAAATTCTGAAATTAATTTTCAAGTTTTATATACACTCAGATCATATTTTTGGACTGTGCTAATTACATGCAGGTCATAGCAGGAGATGGAATCAGTCCAACATTGAAATGTCCCCTAAAATATTCAGATGTCCCCAACAAAGACACAGTTCAAAAAGCTTGACACAGAGGGCAAAAACTTATGTAGTAGTTGGCCTGACATGAAAGCAGCTTTTTTAAGCATCATGAGGTGCTAAAATGAGCTTTGTTAGACAAGTCACACGTTTCTACATCTGGGTTCTTGGGTCTGATTTTTTTACTCCTATTACTACTCTGCCTCTAATGAATGTAGTATTAGTGATGTATTTTATACAGTCATGTTTCTTTGCTTTAATCATGATCCATTTAAATGTATGCGTCTAAATCAAATCACTTTCCAGACATTGCTGTAAGTACATTTAGGGAAACAAGCCTGGTAGATCAAGATAAATGTTTATACAGCCTCATGCATAAGCCATCTTTGCTTCACACGAGTGTAACATGTTGGCTAGTCAATGAAAGTTCAACATTCTATGGTCTGGTTACCAAACACAACACTTTTTTTTTGCCACCCATGACAAGAATCTGGAATCTTATCTTTGGTGATTTTAGGGACTTCAATATTGGACTTCTAAGTTTGGACAATTTCAGTGAAGACATTAATTACAACATTTTGGGGGTCTTTCTTTAAAACATAATAATAAGAATAAGTTAAGACTGTTAATAAGTTTATGTTAATTTAATGCAACCACAACAGGAAAAAGTAAAATGAATTTTCTATTTTGTGAGTATTTGTTTCAAAATACCAAAAATAAAATTTGTGTTAACCTACATATCAAGCGCTAGGCTTCCCTTTTCGCATTGACAACATACTACTGCACAGCAAATACACAAACTACACAGGGCATACAGCAAATTTTAGCGGTCCATGGCAGACTTATAGTAGTCTGAAAATACAAGTGGGATTTGTATGCATTGAGTCACAAAGAGCCTTTTCCTGTCGCATGATGAAAATTTCCCATGGACTGCTAACCCTTGCTTTTCCTATCAAAATAGCAGGAAGACACAACAGAAAAATACTTTCAGATAAGAAACCCAAATATTCAATATTAAATTCATGCTGAAAAAAAATCACAAAACCATGGCATTTGATAAAAAACATGAAATATTGTAACGATAACTGCAAATATTTACGTTTGCAAACTTGCTGTGGAGAGCAACTTAGATTATTCATAAATGCAGATCATAATAATGTTTTTCTAAAACTACTTACCAAATTTTGCACCCTGCCCATTGCTGTCGATGATTTGAACAGAAGTATTGTCACCTCCCGGCAGTGAGCCATATGTCAAGCCTGGCCCGTCCTGGGTCCCTTCTCCTAGGGGGACATCTTCCGTGCCAGGCTTGGAGACTGTGAACCGCACGTTTGACATGTCTGTCTTTCCAGAACTGTAAATGTTTCAATCTTCAATCCACGTATCCGTCATTTACGCCTTACTACACTTTCATTGTCTACACAGAACTCGAATACAAAGTTTCTACACAGTAAAAAGCTGAAAACGTGTGTAACGCTGACAGACAGGTCTACATACAACAACAACGCATGTAATTTTCGCGCGGTGACTCAGACTGCTTTTATGATATGCAACCTAAGAAGGACTAAAGTCTTCTTTGTAGAGAATAACACAACCTGTCAGCAGGTAAGTCCAGCGATAAAAACTGTAAAGATAATCACAACTTTGACAGTGTCCACGTCACTGAACTGGGTAAAAATAGAATCCGTGAGCATTCGGAAGTTCGTAAGGAACCTTTCTTCTGAGATGTTCACCTCCAGCGCAAAAGAGCTCCATAGATCTGTCAAACGATGCTGACGTATAGAAAACAACATAAATATCAAATGTCAGTAATAAGCAAAATATCCTGAACAATAGAGACCTTAAAAGGCATAACATGCAATCAATATAGTATTTTAAGCTTTCTTTATGAGGGTAAAATTGAACTGTTGACTTGATAGGCTTGCTTCGGGTTGTTTACTCATGCGGAGCCGTCATGCGCACATGAATACCTCCACACGTATTCATCCAGGTTAATATTATACAGTAATATTAAGTTTGATAACCTAATGATTATCATCACAGTCTCTTCGTTTTGAATTGTGGGCCTCAGTTACACCGCCCTTGATTTTCCTTATAATTAAGTGATCGTGATGAATTCATCAGGATAGCCCATGTAGGCCTACCAAGCAACTCGAAGACTTCACCATTCATCCAGATTTCAAGAGACTGACCAGCAATGTCTGATGTATTTAGCTCTGGACATGACTAAGTTATTAAGAGGACTGAGTCGTGTCCAGGTCGATCTACAATTAGAGTGACTCGATCAATAATTAACACTATTGTTCTTGCTCAGATTATTTCTTTTTCTTTTTTTTTTTTTGTTTCTTTTTGCGAGAAACAGCGTGCCACAGATGTTAACTTTCTACACATGTTCATTACCAAATCGCTTGGGCTACTTTACCCACCTGACTTTTCGGCCATATTGGAGAAGTATGGAAATCTAAAAAAATTCTTCTCCAGAACCGCTTATCAGATAGCACTGAAAGTTGATATGCAAGCACAAAACTACTGGGTTGTGTAAGGATTGAAAATTTTATGCAAATCGGTCCAGAAATGTGGAAGCCCGCTACTGGCCGTTTAATTTAGTCACGTGATGACCTGTGGCTGAATTTTGAAAAAAGAAAGATAGAAATGAGATGCAGTTTGATCTGTTGATGACAAGCGTGATTTTAGTTTTTACTACGATGTATGGTTTTTGTTTAAATTGCAATTAAAGTTCATTTTCGTGTCATTTTTCAAATGTCACCTGGCCAGATATCAAGCTGAATATCGATCCGTAGACAGATCAACTACAGATCTTCATTTCTGACTGCAGAACCGCAGAGTTACGGCTGACAGTTTTGTCATTAAAATGCGTTTAAAAACTTGTTATTTTTATTCATAGTCAGGTCGTAAAATTGCAATATCTCCAAAACCGCTACAGGTAGAGAAAAGAAAGTTGGCATTTTAAATAGCCAACATATGAAGCAGCTTTTGACGTTTTGTACTGTTTTGCCAGTCACGTAATTTAGCAGCCATTTAGAATTTTATTGATAACCTTAAACCATCTTTTTACGTAAATCGGCTCTTTCGATGAAATTTCACTTTCAAATTTTAGGTTGATCGCCGCACCTATATTGTACAAAAACGATTTGTATTGTATGCAAGTTGTGCTGATGTAACGGACCAATGAAATTACCTTCAAAATAAGTTAAGTCTAAAAACTGTTCAAAATGATTAAATAAACACGCTGTCTAGTACTGCTTGATGTTCAGATTACAAATCTGTAAGAATTATTTTTGTACTTGGTATAGTTTTCAGGTAATGACCAAAAAACATAAAAATTATAGCTGTTTAGCAACGATGCCGGGGTTCAGGACGGTACTGCCGGCCTATGCGGTGTCTCTTCGGTTTACCGTAATGGTGCCCATGTATAGATACATAACTAACTTAATAAGAAAGCCTACATTCTTCGTCATTAGTGCATTGTAAATACACTGTATATCATATGTATGGAGATGTGCCAAACGAAGTAAATCGACCTTTGGCCAATATTTGAAGGCGTGCATGTCCCCTTTGTTTTTACACTGCTCAGCGATTTTCTATGCACAGCTTTGCACTCAGTGATTTTCAGCTTTACAGCTCTTTATCTGTAACCTAACCGCTAAACATGGTGGAAATTGCGCCTTTTCTCAATTTGATCGCAATTTGCAGCAAAACTGTACTTCACAGGAAAGAAATAAGACCAAGTTCTTGATCAGGACGTCAAACTACGTAAAGTAGCATACTTACAACATTCGTAGGCCTACATTCATCGTAGACATAAATGCATTATGTAACATGCATGGGGACGTCCAAGTGCCAAATACAGTAAATCGGCCCTTGGATAATTTTTCAAGAACTGTAACTTCCGTATTTATTAAGAAACTTCATTGAATTTCCGCACACATATAGTACACATATAGCCCTTTGCACTCAGCCATTTTCAGTTGTGGCGATTTTTGTGTCACGTGACCAGCAAATATATGGGGCAAAACTGCACTTTTTCATTCCATTTTAAAGGCAATTCTCGACAAAACTGTGCATCAGAGAAAAGTAAAAAGATAAGATTAGTGATCAGAACATCAAACTACACCAAGCAGCGTACTTAAACTATTTAAATTTCGAAAATTTTAGTCACGTGACAATTTCGGAAAGATGGGATCGAACTCTAACATGACTTTTCATTTCAAATTTCCATCAACATTTTCATGACACTTATATCTTTCACACGAGAGCATAAGTTATTGGTCGAAAGTAAATACGTAACCAGATAGACGCCTTGGAGTATTTCAATGCGGCCTTACACCGTTTATCACTGAGGCAGTGGCCCGGTCATTCGCATTCCCGCGAATAGATCGGCGAGGTTGATGATGTCGTGCTGTGCCCAATGAGAAACAGCGATCCCTCCTCAGACTTAGCATGCCCTTTTGAAAGAAGTAACACACACACACACACACACACACACACACACAAAAACAACATGAGCCGTGTAACAGTAAGTTTATACTTCCACGTATGAATTCACGACCTGTCATCAACTAACTGATGGCTTTACTAAGAGCTCGGCCGTTGTCAGAAAGTGCACACCTGGGCCAGGGCACGTGTGGCTGTCAATCACCGGGGCCTGGATAGCGTGTAGTAAAGAAGACAAGGT